>NC_056735.1:1625028365-1625195865 GCF_019279795.1 Protopterus annectens | reverse complement strand
CCAGTGGTAAGTCAAATCTGGCAAGTCAAAAAAGAGCTCTCCGGCTGCGTCAGCTTCATCGGAGCCCCCGGAGAAAATGTCTAAAACTGCATTGACCTCCTCAGCTCCACTGTCCTCGGGGCTGCAGGAAGGATCAGTATTGACAGAACCGGCATCGGCTCCAATTGTATTGGAACCTCCTAGAAGCCGATCGCCCAGTCTCAGACCAGCTTTTCCTGTGAGGAGATCTCATTCTCCATCCTTGTCCTCCAGAACCCTTTTGGATATGGATGTTGATAGGGTGGTTCAGAAGCTCCTCCAGTCACCGGTTTTGGCAAAATAATTTTCGGCTCTGGCCCAGTCGGCTCCGGAGCCCGTCCCGACCTCGTCTTCGATCATTCCTCCTCCGAGCATATCTCTGTCTTCAGAGCCGGTGTTCCGCGCCACATGATGTTTCTAGGCCGGCTCCCATGCCCCATTCGGCTCCATGGGTACCGGCATCGGCTCCGACCCCGTTGGCTCCGTCCTCTGGGTTCGGGACTCAGGATTCTTTGGTCGGGGCTTATTTCGGTTCCGAGCCTCCCTCTCGGTGCATCGGCTCGGGGAACTCCGACCCCGTCATGGCCTCTGAGACAGGTCGCTCCTCGGATTCGGGGGGGGGGGACGGCCTTCGAGGCTATGCGGACCACGCTGGCCAGATAGCTTCATCAAGCGGGTCGGTCACTCTGTCCTCCACCACTCCGGTGAGAGCTTCTGATCACCACCCATCCATAGACAGCAGAGCACCAGGGCCTAGTAATACCCGCACGAGTGGTCCCCAAATTTCTGAGGGTCCCTCAGAGTTCATGCCTGAGGAGCCTCCCAGAAAGAAAACATGCAAGAGGAAGCTCATTGACTCCCAGGATTGAGTCCCTCACCTCTAATACTGACCTGGAGGAATCGGAGGGGTCCCCCAAGTCATCCTCTGATGAGGTTTCCTTCTCCAATATCCTGGAGATACTGAAACAAAGAGGTGACTGGCCTTCCAAAGCCCCTTCCGAGGAAGAGTCAGTATTCCTTAAGGCTTTTGGTGCTCAACCCTCCACCTCCTGGGTGTCTCCACCCTTCAATGAATTCCTTGACCTGATTTGTCGAAGAGTGTGGGAGAACCCTGATTCTATGGAGCCCATGCCCACACATCCCAACAAGTTTCTTTCTGCCCCCCAGGGCAAAGAATTTCTGTCTAAAGGAATCCCTGTAGATGCCATGGTGGTGGCGGCAGCCACCCAGAAGGAAGTAGCAGAGTCTTCTTCATCCGTCCATCCTCCTAACAAGGAGTCTAGGACCACGGATCGATACGGGAAGCGTACCCTCTCATCAGCAACCTTTACATTACGGTTGCTGAATTACCTGTCTCATGTCACTCGGCTCCAGAGAGATCTCCTCAGAGTTAGGAGATACTCTTGCGGGTAACGTTCCTGAGGCTGTGGCTCGGATGGTTAACACCCAGGTCTCTACCCTCAACTCCATTGTTAACTCATCCATGTGGCTCATTTCGTATGCAGCCGAGGGAGCGAGTAGGGCAGCAAGCTCAGGGGTCGCCCTTAGAAGGCAAGCCTGGCTGCGCCTATGTCACTTTGCGGAGGCCTTCAAGTCTTCCTTCACTGACGCCCCCTTTGATGGTTCCTCCTTGTTTGGGACCAAAGTGAAAGACACCCTCACCAAGTGCGAGCAAGAGGGAAAGACCCTGTCTGCCATAGGGGTCCGTTTTTCCCTTCCTTCTAGGCCTTATCCGAAGGCCCAGTGGGGGGAGGAGATGTGGTTCAAGAAATCACAGTGTTTTTTTCCTGCCACACAAGGTGAACCCCCCTCCAGAGGCAGGGGAGTGGGGGGTTATTCAGGGAGACATCGTCCCAGAGGCAGAGGGGGCCCCACAATTCTGGAGACCGCGATTCCTTTCGTGGCTCTCCATACTCTCGTTCCTGAGGGTGTGCCCGACTGTGCTTATCTGGAGCCAGTCGGGGGTCAAATTTCCTTATATCCCGAAGCCTGGGAAAGCATTACCTAGGACCGATGGGTATTACGGATCATTTCCGGAGGTTATCTCATTCCATTTTCATTAGAACCCCCGCCAATCAGAAAAATCCCAGACGTACCACCCAGTCAAAGGGATCAAGCAGCCTCAGAGGTCTCACAGCTGCTAGAAAAAGGAGCCATCCAGCGTGTCCCCTCAGACCAAATCGGATTAGGGACTTACTCAAGATTCTTTTTGGTGCCGAAAAGAACAGGGGACCTGAGACCCATACTAGATCTCAGCCAACTGAACAACTATGTACACAAGTCCATGTTCCGTATGGTCACACTACAATCAATTCTCCCATTGTTGGGAGAGGAGGTATGGATGTGCTCCATCGACCTCAAGGATGCTTACTACCATGTGAAAATGGGCAGAGCATCCAGGAGTCACCTACGCTTCCAGCTGGGAGCCAGTCATTTCCAGTTTCAAGCCCTGCCCTTTGGTCTCACCACAGCCCCCAGGGTGTTCACCAAGTGTATGGTGGTGGTGACGGCTCACTTGAGACGTCAGGGATTCCAGGTGTTTCCATATCTGGACGACTGGCTCCTTACCACTTCCACCAGGCATCAGCTAGTTCAAACCAGGGACGCTACCATCAGTCTATGTCTCCAGTTGGGTATAATGATAAATTGGGAAAAATATGCCTTACTGCCCTCACAGCGTGTCACCTTTATAGGAACAGAATTAGACACCATTCGAATGCGAGCATTTTTACCGCAGGAAAGGATCAGAGTATTACAACAACAGATACACATGCTGATGCCCCTGAGACAAGCGAAGGCAAGATGGGTTCTCCAGCTCCTAGGGACCATGGCAGCAACAAGCATGTTGGTCCCCCTAGCGAGATTACACATGAGAATTCTCTAATGGCTCCTCTTTGTTCAGTGGTCTCTCCAAAGGCTTCCACTGTCTCATCCCATCTTACTCATGGACAGATGTAAGCAGGACCTTGGTTGGTGGCTGTGCACCAACAATTTGGACGGGCAAAAGCCCTTCGTTCCACCCATCCTGGTTGCCACAGTGACCATGGATGCCTCCCAGATGGAGTGGGGGGGGCTTTATCTTGGCAGGACAGTCCAAGGCACGTGGCAAAAACATGAGATACATCTGCATATAAACATCCTAGAGATGAGAGTAGTGCTTCTTGCGTTGCTAGCACTTCAAAGTGTTCTTCCTCTAGGGACGATTGCGATACACTCCGACAACATGTCATTAATGTGGTATCTAAACAAGCATGGGGGAACCAGGTCTTACCCTCTGTGCAGAGAGGCCATGCAAGTGTGGCATTGGGCAGTAACTTCCCAACGATTTCTGGTGGCAACGCACATTCCGGGGAAGTCCAACGTGATTGCGGACAGGTTAAGCAGACCTATCCTGATGCCTTACGAGTGGTCCCTGAATCGCCTGGTTGCAGAGCGAATCTTCAGCAGATGGGGGTCAGCCTTGCTGTGACCTATTTGCCAGGCCCTCAATGCGAAATGCAGCAACTACTTCATGCTGATCCCCCCCCACCCCCACAGGGGGAGTCACCTAGGGACGCTCTGGTTCACAATTGGCCCTCCGGTCTGCTTTATGCTTTCCCTCCATTTCCCCTGCTGTCAAAGGTGATTCAGAAAGCGCAATCCTTGGGAAGCAGAATCATTCTGATTGCTCCACACTGGCCTCACCAAGTTTGATTCCCTTTTCTTCAGCAATTCGTTGTGGATACTCCTTGGACTCTGGACTCTCAACCAGATTTACTGACACATATGTCGGGACAGTTCCACCCCTCTCTGATGACCCTCTGGTTGACAGCCTGGCTACTCCACTTCCATCGTTAGTCAGACTTCATAATTTCTCACCAGAAGTGGTTCATATATTATCGTCCTCTCATAAACCATCCACTAGGAAGATTTATTCAAGTAAATGGAAAAGGTTTTCTATCTGGGCACATACCAGAGGCATTGATCCTTACACAGCCCCAATAACTTCAGTTCTGGAGTTTTTGTCCATGCTTTTCCATCAGGGTTCCGCATCAGCCACCATCAATGTTCAACTGGCGGCGATCTCTAATTTCCACGTAGCGAATGAGCCTAGTCTCATGGCGCATAGACTATGCAAGGCATTCCTGAAAGGTACTCTGCTCCGTCCCCCGGTGTCCGAACCTATCATGCCCTGGGATCTCAGTTTTGTTCTACAAGCCCTTACTTTACCACCTTTTGAGCCTGCAGCTACCTGCAAATTGAAATTTTTGACCTGGAAAACATCCTTCTTAACAGCAATCACTTCAGCAAGGTGAGTTTCAGAAATTCAAGTCTTCTCTATCAGACTTCCATATTTAATCTTCCATAAAGACAGGGTCTCTCTCAGACCTAACCCCTCATTCCTTCCTAAAGTGGCTTTCGTGTCTAACCTAAATCAGTCCATTGAGCTGCCTGTTTTCTTTCCCCATTTTTCTAACAAGGCAGAATTTAGATTTCACCAGTTGGACGTACATAGACAATTATGCTTCTATCTACACCGAACAAAGGATATCCGGAAGTCTGACCAACTTTTTGTTTCCTTTTCGGAAAACCGAATGGGTTCCCCGGTATCCAGGGTCACACTGTCTAGATGGATATCTAGTTGCATCTCTTTCATCTATCAAGCAGGAGGTAAAGATCTGCCATTTCCGGTCAAGGCTCACTCTACTCGGGTTGTTTCCACATCCACAGCCTATCAAGCCAGATTGTCAATGGATGATATATGTGCTGCAGCTACGTGGGCTTCTTCTCACACATTTGTTTCTCATTACAAATTGGACGTGGTCTCCAGGAGCAGGTCTTCCTTTGGCTCCACAGTTCTCAGGAGTATTTTCCTATGAGCCACCCAGGATGTAGGTGCTAGGGACGCTGTCCCACGGGTAAGAATGTAGGCGCGATAGGACTACATAACATCAAGAAGTTATGTACTCACCATAACGTTCGATGTATGTAGTCCATCTCGCCTCACATTCTTACTTACCCTCCCACCTTCCCCCTTTCTGGAGGATTTGGAGGTTAGGTTGTCATCTGCAGAGTTCCCTTGCTTAGCTTATTCTTTACCTGGATGTGATGTGTGCATGGAGTACAAATGAGTTTCGCAGCAAACTAGATCGGGGATAAGGAGCAGTGCACCACGGGATACCTGCTTAGCCCACGCCAATGAAAGACTTCAAGCTAGTAAAATCGGCCGAGTTGGAGCCAATATTCGGCTCCGAACCCACGGGTAAGAATGTGAGGCGAAATGGACTACATACATAGAACGTTATGGTGAGTACATAACTTCTTGTTTCATCACTAAGTCTGTTTCCAAAGAAGGTGGCCAGAGATTTCTATTTGATTCACCATTTGTCTTAACTGGAAGGGAATTTTGTTAATGACTTTATCTTGGTGGAGGATGCTGAGGTCAGTTATGCATCTTTGGATGATGTTAAGATTATTAGGGGGTTTAAGGATCCCTGGTTGGTGAAGGTGGACGTCGAATCGGCATTTTGCCTTTTGCTCTTAAGGTAGGAAGAGTGACCATTGTTTGGGCATGGTAGTTGAGAACAAGTTTTACTTTGACAAGGCTATGCCAGTAGGATGTGCAGTATCCTTCTCTGTTTTTGAAAAATTTAGCACTGTACGTCATTGGGTTTGACAGCAGTGTGTGGGCACACAGAGGGTAGTGCATTATCTGGATGATTTCTTGATAATAAGCAAGGGGTCTAGGGGAGTGTTGGTAGTTTTTGGAGATGTTTGAAGAGTTGGGCATACCATTGGCTAGGCAGAAGGTGGAAGGTCCAGCTAAGGCATTGGATTTTTGGGTTTACTAGTAGATACAGAACTTTAGTTGTTTTGCTTGCCAGCACACAAGCCAGTCTGTTTGAAGGAGAAGATTGGAAGGGAGGCTATGGAACATTTAGGTCTTATAAACTTTGCTTGTCTGGTAGTTCATCCATGGCATACCTTTTGTAGATCAGTGGCCTTTCTGGGAGGGGGGAGAGCAAACAGCATTCAGTCAGGATTAGTAAGTTGGTGCAGGTGGGTTTGGCATGCTGGTTGTTCTTTTGGCATGCTTTGATGGGGTTTCCTTTTGACAGTTGGATTGGGTTGGTCAAGAGGAATTGCAATTGTGTACAGTTGCAGTTAGTGGTATCGGGATGGATGCATTTTTTTTGGTGGGGAACTGTGTATGGCTTGCTGGCCAACAGATTGAAAGGATGAGTGGAAAGGGGTGTTCCCTTTTTGGAGTTAATGCCATTCTGGATTGCATCAGTAGTTTGGCAGGAGCAGTTGAGAAGAAAGAGGTTTATTTTTGATCCAAACAATCTGGTGGTGGTGGTAGTTTTGCAAGCAAAAACTGCTAGGTCTGAATTGTAGTTAGCTTTACATAAGTTGGTTTTTGCAAAGTTTAATGCATTTTTTCTTTCACAGTTGTGCATATGGCAGTGATTAAGAATTGGATTGCTGGCACTTTGCCTTTATTTCAGTTTTCCAGGTTTCTGAATTTGGTCCTGTGGGGCCGATGGTGTTGACAGATGGGGTATGGCATCTTGGGCTGAGGTAACCTGGTGATTGGTGCAGCAGTTGTGGCCATTGTCTACTAAAGAGGGCGTATGGTAGGGCATTGTATGATTTTGATAAATTTATTTTACAGCTGCCTAAGGATGAAGGGGGTTGATCAGAAGAACTTTTATTGTGCTAATTGGCTTGGGGCAAGGTAAGGCAGTGCATTCGGTCAAGGTAGATATGGCAGCGATTAGTTTATTTGTGCAGGTGGTAGGGCTGCATGATTTCATGAAGTCTTGGACAGTGGGGCAGATGTTGAGAGGATGTGGTAGAGTGGTTGGTGTGAATATGTATAAGTGGTGGTCTTAAGATGGGTTTGGAAGTTTTATTGAAGTGTTTAGCTAGATTATGTTTTGTGGGTAACTGTGTTTATGGATGTACTTTGGAGCATTCTTGGTGTCAGAACTGTTGGGCTTATTAGTTTTGGAGAGATGTCTTAGTTTCTCTGGTGACCATGCACATTTGGTTACGTAGGTCTAAAATAGATCAGCTCAGGAAGGGAGCTCAGATAGGCCTTCACTCCTATCTTTCCCAACAACTGTGTGTGGTGGTTTGGGCTGAGACTTTGATGCAGACTCCTGTGGGGAGCCGTTGGAATTTGTTTTTTCATTTGAGGGGTGGTAAGGTGATAATGGGTAGTCAGTAAAGGAGATTGTCATCTTGAGACATTTGTGTATTCATTGGGTGGTGAAGAGGCTGCAGTTAGGATGGATGGAAAGGAAATGGGTTTGCATCAATTGAGGTGCACAGTTAGTTGGCATGGGATTAGAGGTCTTAGCTGGAATCGGGTTATGGATGAAGTTGGATTGATGTGGTCCTGGATACGTCATCTTCGAATATTGGTGTTACATTTGGCTGGTAATGATTTGGGAATAATTCCTAAGAAGCAGTTGGTGGATAGGATAAGGGAGGATCTATTTATGTTGCAAACATCATATCCAGGCACGTGCATTGTATATTTTGAGATAGTACCATGTTTGTGTTAGAAGAATGCCATTAGTTTTATGGCTTTGGAGCACACATGGAGGTTTATTATTTCTAAGCTGGTATGGTACTTGGGTGCTTTGGGTATGTATATGATGGACCATAGGGATTTTGATGGCAGGGACCCAGATTGGTTTGACCTGATCAGGTGCACTTGAATGAGTGAAGTTTATATTTGTTTAATGCATATTTTAAGTTTATTTTAGAAGGTCTGGCGAAAGTTCTTTTGTAGGAGAGGGGGAACAACATGTGATCAAGCTGGTGGTCAGAGAAGAGGGGAATGGGCAGGCTTGCCCCTCTTTTGTACCCCCTCTTGGTATTGGGTGTTGATGCAAGGAGTTTGGGGGATGGAAGTGAACGGTAGGACACTGCTTGATAAATAAGAATAAGTGAGTGAAGGTATAAATGCTGTTTATTTAAGCAGGGTGAGTGGGGTATGCCGCCCTGATGTATATTATGAGGATTTGACAGAGTCATTCTGCTAGCTTGATAAAAATGTGGTTGGTTAGTAAGTATACAGTCTGTATGCCAGCAAAAAAAGAACTTTTAGAGAAACTGAAAGAAGGCCAATTAGAAAAGGTGAAGAGAGAACACTGATTGCAAAGAATCCTGCAGCTGTTCATCAAAAAGCAGTTCAAGTTGCAGCTTTGGTACAACAGATGGCTTCTAGTAATTTAGGGAAAAAGTAAACTAAATGCACTCAGAGCTGATTAAAATAAAAGAAACCGTAAAGGAGTGTAGCGACTCATAACAAGGCTGGGGTAAAATAATAAGCTTTAACAAGATATTCTGATCTGATAAACTGCAAAAATCTGAGGTTGAAATGAAGAAAAGTCTGGCTTAGTGTGAGACTTCTCAGGAAGAACTGTTTAAAAAAATGGTGGCATTAAAAGACAAAGCACACAGTGGGGGAACCTGCAATCTTCTGCTGTAGAAAAACTGTAAGGAGCAGACTGTATTAATTTTATGAAAGTACAAATAGACAACTAAACTGGTATTCCACAGCAGGATTTGTTAATTGAAAGGTTACATTGAGCTTATGCTCTAAACCTGGCCATTCAGCTGGGACCTGTGTTAGTAAAAATGCATTCTTACCATCCTGACAAAGTAAAGAGTATTAAAAACTAGAGAAAGCATAGTGTTTGTGGGAAATGATTCACTGTACGCCAGCCAGAAGAGAAGCATATTTATCTCATTTCCATCTGTGAATGTTGAGAGGCAGGTGTGAGATTCAAGCTGCTTTATCCAACTGTCTTAAGAATATTTTTTTCCTGGAGGATCAGTTATGTATCGATGCAGAACAGGCTAAGAAGGAAGTACAAAAATGTTATCCAACAAAAGTGAACCTTAAAACAAAAAAGAACTCTGCATCTAATTCCTCTAACATTGAAGTTCAGAGTGACTTTACCAGCAAAACATTTTCTAATGTTCCAGAGAAAACTGCATGCAACATTAAATAGCGCAGAGGTTGACGTGAAGAACTTGTGAGTGCATTGGACTTTAACCAGAGTCTGGTATTGGGATATGGAGATGGTCAGGAAGAAGACCTGCAACACTGAAATTAGTGAATAAATATGAAATTGTAAAGCATCAGTCATATTTGTGAAACACGGCTTTGCAGAAAATTGGCTGAGAAAGGTTGGACTTTTATTGAATTTCTTAAATTTATGGGTGGACTATAAAACATATACCCTACTTTGTCATTAATGTTTAGGAGGGCACTAAAAGCGGAAAAAATAAGTAAAACAATTTTTGTTCTTAATACATTTCATGATGTAAACTGCATGTTATGTAGTAATGCAGTAGTGTGTAGTCAGGGGTATTTTAAATGGTGGGATGATAGTGAGTCTTTTCATCGATTATTGTATGTGATAAAGATATTAAAGTAAACAAGTATGTGATAAGGTGTGTGCCTTCTGTGGAAGGTTGGGTGCCGGGCTGGCAACTCGACACTGTAAAACTCCACTGCCAGTCATGAGCGGACTGGTGATCTGCTGTGGCGACCCCTAACCGGGAAAAAGCCGAAAGAAGAAGTATGTGATAAGGGTATTAAAGTAAACAAGTATTTTTTTAGTTGTAATAAATGTAGTCTTCACAATGTAAAAAGACAAGAAAGGCTGGAGAAAAGCAACTTTATTATCCTGTAATTTTAGGTTGCTGTGGTGGGGGTGGGCACTGACTCTATGTAGACTTGAGATGTTTATTTTTGCATAGGGGAATGTGTGGTTTAATGCCCTTGGCTTAATCAAAAAACAAGTGTGCTCTGTAAGCAAGTAGGCTTGAAAATAAGACAAAATGATGCATATCATAAGAAATGCGAAGTTTCTTGCATATACAATGATATTGCCTTTTTTTACCTTTAGCAAATTGTCACTGGAAGTCAGGAAGTCTACAGCTGAATGCAGCTGTGTATTTTGTTTAGAGTGAAACTGACAACTCCACAAAATGCACAAAGTAGTCCTTGTCTGTTTTTCACTTTATTGCAGATTGTTTCCATGGAGATAAGTTACCCACGGCTGCAGGAAATCAATCTTGAGAGATCTGAGCATTAAATTTGGCATTTGCCTCAGTAAATAAAGGTACAAGGACAATCAATTCAGTAAAGAATAAAGTTTGAATTCATTGGAAGTGAATACGAGCGCACTTCTCCAGCAGCTATACATTTAACAGAACATTATATAATTTAAAAATAGTCAGTGCACATTTTCATAAGGTTAAAAGTTAATGTTTTCAGAAAACATACCCACTGTTTTTCACATCTGGGAGGGGAACAAAGATAAGAAAAGAACCGGAAGCAATCTATGTAAGTAAGTGCACAGGCTGTGACATGCACTTTAGCAATGACCGTAATTTTAGTTTAGGTAATGGCTGTGAGTGCAGCTGTTGATTTGGGACAGTTGTCCATATCTAAAGGGTTAAACCTCATTTTTTGAAGATGTACATAGTTTTGTGTTTTTTTTCCAAGTTAATAGGTAATGGAGGTGTTTGTTTATTTAACATTTGTTTACCGGGAAAGTCTGACTAGACACAGGTCCATTTTCAGCAGCGGCCCAGGGAGAAAAGCTCCAACAATATGAAAAACAAATATTATACCACAAGAAAATTACAGTTTTTTTTTTTTTTTTTTTTTTTTTCAAAGTACAAGTCAACAGTGAAAGTACACTGCAAATATAAATATTTAGGGTGTTCTAAAAATTAATTTACTTTCTTTGTTTGAGGGTTTTCACTAAAGCAAAAGGTCTTGAAAAGTGTGGCATAGGTTCAAATGGAGATGAGAAGAACTGCATAAAAGATCAAACTGCCAAACATTGTTATGGGCATGTAACAAAAAAGTTAGAAATACACATTCAAAAAGCTGTTACATGTAATAGGTGGCAATAATAACTTAATCATAATGGCTACTCTAGCTGTATTATTTTGGAATGTAAATGATCTTAGGAAAAAAGGTAAGAGCATTGAATTATATTAAGAAATATAGAAAGAAAAATCAATGTTGTAGGAGACTCATTTGGAAAGAAATGAGCATGTAAATTTGATAAAGGATTTCAAGATTTAATATGCAGCAGAATGTCAGGGACAGAGGAAAAGAGAGGTAATTATACTAATTGCTAGAGGAGCTCCAAAAGTGATAGAAGAGGAAGAAAGATGATGATGGTAGATTGTGTTAATAAGGGGCTACTGGCAAAGAAGGAGGACTCTGTTGGCATGGATGTATATTCAACCAAAAACTGCTACTACTTCTTTCGGCTGCTCCCATTAGGGGTCACCACAGTGTAACATCTGTTTCCATTTTTCTGTCCTCTGCATCTTGCTCTGTCACACCGACCACCTGCATGTCCTCTCTCACCACATCCATAAACCTTATCTTAGGCCTTCCTCTTTTCCTCTTACCTGGCAGCTTTATCCTTAGCATCTTTTCCCAATATACTCTACATACCTCCTCAGCACATGTCCAAACCAGTATAATCTTGCGCCTCTGGCTTTGTCTCCAAACCTTCCAACCTGGGCTGACCCTCTAATATACTTATTCCTAATCCTGTCCACCCTCATCACACCCAGTGCAAATCTCAACATCTTTAACTCTGCCACGTCCAGCTCTGACTCCTGCCCTTTTGTCAGTGACACTGTCTCCAACCTATATAACATAACTGGTCTAACTACCCTGTTGTATACCTTCCCTTTCACTCTTACTGGTACTCGTCTGTCACAAATCACTCCTGACACTATTCTCCACCCACTCCATCCTGCCTGTACTCTCTTCTTCACCTCTCTTCCACACTCACCATTACTCTGAACTGTTGAGCCCAAGTATTTAAACTCATCCACCTTCATCACCTCCACTCACTGCATCCTCACCATTTTTCTAGCCTTCCTCTCATTCACAAACACATATATTCTGTTTTTAGTCCTGCTGACCTTCATCCCTCTTCTCTCTAGAGCACATCTCCACCTCTCCAGGGTCTCCTCCACTTATTCCCTACTGTCACTACAGATCACAATGTCATCTGCAAATATCATAGTCCACTGGGACTCTGATCTCGTCTGTCATCCTGTCCATCACCATTGCAAATAAGAAAGGGCTCAGAGTTGATCCTTGATGTAATCTCACCTCCACCTTAAATGCATCCGTCACTCCCACCGCGGACCTCACCGCTGTCACACTACCCTCGTACATATCCTGTACCAGTCTTACATACTTCTCTGACACTCCCAACTTCCTCATACAATACTACAACTCCTTTCTAGGCACCCTGTCATATGCTTTCTCGAAGTCCGCAAAGACACAATGCAACTCCTTCTGACCTTCTCTGTACTTTTCCATCAACACTCTCAGAGCAAACATCGCATCTGTAGTGCTCTTTCCTGGCATGAAACCATACTGCTGATCACTAATCATCAACTCCCTTCTTAACCTAGCTTCCACTAGTCTTTCCCATAACTTCATGCTGTGACTGAACATTTTAATCCCTCTGTAGTTACTACAGCTCTGCACATCACCCTTATTCTTAAAAATCAGTACCAAAACACTTTTTCTCCATTCCTCAGGCATCTTTAAACTTTCCAAGATTTCATTAAACAGTCTAGTTAAAAATTCCACTGCCATTTCACCTAAACACCTCCTTGCTTCCACAGGTATGTTATCTGGACCAACAGCCTTTCCATTCTTCATAGCTATCCTTACTTCCTCCTTGCTAATCCACTGCACTTCATGATTCACTATCTGCACATCATCCAACCTTTTCTCCCTCTCATTCTCTTCATTCATCAGCCCCTCAAAGTAATCTCTCTGCTCAACACACACTCCTCGCTTGTGAGTATGTTTCCCTCATTATCCTTTATCACCCTTACCTGCTGCACATCTTTACTAGCTTGGTCCCTCTGTCTCGGTCCTTTTCTCCCTCCTTAGTGTCCAACCTTTCATACAACTTTTCATATGCCTTATCTTTAGCTTTCACCACGTCTCTCTTTGCCATGCACCTCATCGCCTTATACTCCTGTCTACTTTCTTCATCTCTCTGACAGTCCCACTTCTTCTTCACCAACCTCTTTCTCGGTATACTCTCCTGACCTTCTGCATTCCACCACCAGGTCTCCTTGTCTTCCTTCCTCTTTCCAGATGTCACACCAAGCACCTTTCTAGCCATCTCCTGTACTAGCTCTGCCATAGTTACCCAGCTATTCGGTAACTCTTCACTGCCACCCAGTGCCTGTCTTAACTCTTCCCTGAACTCCACCTCACAATTACCCTTTTTCAGTTTCCACCATTTGATCCTTGGTGCTGCCCTCACACTCGTCCTCTTCTTGATCACCAATGTCATCCTACAAACCACTATCCTTTGCTGCCTAACTACACTTTCCCCTGCCATCACTTTACAGTCTCCAATCTCCTTAAGACTAGCCCTTCTACATAAGATATAATCCACCTTTGTGCATCTCCTTCCACTCTTGTATGTCACCCCATGCTCCTCCCTCTTGTTAAAATACGTATTCACCATAGCCATGTCCATCCTTTTCGCAAAATCCACTAAAATCTGACCTTCTGCATTCCTTTGCTTAACACCATACCTACCCATCACTTCCTAATCCCCTCTGTTCCCTTCGCCAACATGTCCATTGAAATCTGCTCCAATCACCACTGTCTCACTCTTGGGTACAGTCATCACCACTTCTTCCAACTCGCTCCAAAATTTTTCTTTCTCATCCAACCCACACCCAACTTGTGGAGCATATGCACCAACATTCATCATTACACCATCAATTTCCAGCTTCATAAACATTACTCTATCTGACACACTTTTCACCTCCAAAACACTCTTAGCATACTGTTCCCTCAGAGTAACCCCTACACCATTTCTCCTCCCATCCACACCATGATAAAACAATTTGAACCTGCCTCCGATGCACCTAACCTTGCTTCCCTTTCATCTGGTCTCTTGCACACACAATATACCAATCTTGATTCTATCCATCATATCAGCTAGCTCTCTCCCTATACCAGTTATACTGCCAACATTCAAAGTTCCCAACCTCACTACTACAGTCCTAGCCTTTACCTGCCTTTGGGCATGTCTTCTCCCATCTTCTCCTCCTTCGGCCAACAGTAGCCCGATTTCTGCCAGCACCCTGTTGGCCAACAGTACTGGAGGCAGTCGTTGTTAACCCGGGCCTCGACTGATCCGGTATGTATATCTGTACTGTTGTCCGCATGTATGATTTGGCAAAATTTTATGATGGATGCCCTTCCTGACGCAACCCTCCCCATTTATCCGGGCTTGGGACCGGCACAAAGAAATGCACTGGCTTGTGCATCCCCAGTGGCTGGGTTTCAACCAAAAACTGCTATTATGGAGCTTAAAAATTGGAAGACATAATCACCTTTCAGCAGAGAATATTACTTAAAGGTGGGGACTGACAATTGATTTGCAACAGTGAGGATGTATCTGGGGATATAGAAGAAGTATAGCAACACAGAGTAGATTTATGAAGCCATTTATGAAAATATTTGGTATACAAGATTTGAATTCAGTATTAGGAACTCTGAGAATTTTCATCTTAATCCCCGAGGTACAATAACTTGTCTAGACTAGATAGAAATTGTATTTTCCAGGAATATGTACATTTTATTGAAAGCTTCAGCACACACCAAATAACTATTTCACATCATGCATCAATAAAAAATTAAAAATTCAGGTTAATGAAGTAAAAATAACACACTAGCAGTTTACCATCTACCTGTTAAAAATAAAGGAATTGGTGGAAAGGGTAGTGGAAATTATTAAGAGTTATTAGGGCAGAAAGGGTAGTGGAAATTATTAAGAGTTATTAGGGCAGAATGAAATGTCTTCAGGAGTTATAGCTAGTAAGTGGGATAAAATAAAAATGGACTTTAAAAATAGGGTAGAAATAAGAGATATGGATAAGTAAGAGGAATTATTTATTGGAGCTGACAAATGTTAAAATATTGCAGAACAAGGGGAATCTCGCAGAACAATAAGAGACCACTACAGATATCTGAAGAGAAAGTAAGGCAGTATGCACAAGTTTGGAAATACTGCAGTTAAGCACCTGCTTTTTGAACACTCCAGAGCACACAACGTTTTAGCACAATGACATACCCAACAGAAGGTATAAAGGTCATCAGAGTAAACATATGGAACCTAAAACAAGAAAAAAATAACTTGAGATCCTGTAGAAGTATTAAAATGTTTTGGAATTATAAAAAATTGTATAAAGCAGGGAAAGGTGGAAATCCAGTCACAAATGGAAGTATTATGAAAGAGTAAAGTATGCCAGGTTAGTGGTAGATGAGGTTGAAAAATTAATAGTTAAGGCAGGAGGAGATGAGATAAAAATGGTGATATATGATTAATCTGCAGTAAAGTCTCCAGGAAGAGATGGTATTCCTGTGGAAGTTAGGATGGAATAAAGTGATAAACATCTGGAAGGTTTTATTTAACAATATGTTTAAGAGGGGAAGCACCAACATCTTGAAAGTAAACTATGTGGCTGTAATACTTGAACACAGTAAAGACCCATTAGACATAGCATTGTATAGATTCATTTCAATTTTAAACCATGATTATAAAGCATTTGTATCTATGCTAGCTAAAAGAATGGCAAACACATTGCCAAAGCTGGTAAATATGGATCAATGTTTTGTGGAGGGGAGGCAAACATTTGTCAACATTAATAGAGCAGTCATGATCTAAAGGGAAGCAGAATGTAAAAAAAAGCTGCTGCTGTTGGTGGGTTTTGATGCAGAGGAAGCATTTGACAGAGTAAGCCGGGATTTTATGCACAAAGCAGTGGAAGCACTTGCATTGTCTGATGTAATAATAAGGTTAATTAGGAGATGTATGAAGGATTGGAGATGGGAATTAAAGTGGGGAGGGTTCCTGTCTGATAAGTTGTGCTTGAACAGAGGAACTGAGCAGGGGTGCGTCCTGTTTCCCCTTTATTTGCTTTGTTTAGGGCCATTGACCCCCCAAAAAAAGGGATTCAGAAATTCAGGGACATAATTGGTATGGTAACCAAGAAAAGTTTATTTTCAAATATGTTTATTTTGTACCTGATAGATCCAGAAAATGACATGTCTGTGTTGTAGAGTACTTTGAGACTTTTTCAATTCTTTTTGGGGTATAAAATTAATGAAAGATTAAACAAAGGCTATAGCCATAAATTATGTACCCTCCCCATATTACTTGTTTCAGCAGTACCCATATTTATGGAGGCACAGATGAAGTATTTAGGAGTATGGATTAAAAAGGCTTATGTTATGGCAGCTATGGATATGTGGGAAGAGACTAAACAAAAGGTAATACAGCTGAGAAACTGGAAGTTCTCTATGGATTGTGTGATATACACAGTAAAAATAGTTTTAGTTCCTTTAGTCTTATAGAAATGTCAAGGATATTTTTATTTACTAGAGGAGAAGTTGTGGGCACTAAATAATAATTTCAAGGAATTTAACTGGGAGGGGAAGAGAACAATGGTTGTGTGTGGGATAAGCTGATCCTTCAAGCAGAACAAATTGATTTAGGATTACCGTAATTGAAGGGGTATTTTAGAGGTGCACATTTAAGGCTCACATATATAACAGAAACAAAATGATATATTTCAAAGTGGATAGGGATGAAACCAGGGTGGGGGGTGGGATTTAAGAAATAAGGAGAGAGTGGGATTTTGGATGCAGATCCTTAAGGAGAACAGCAGTATATAATATTAGAATACTTTCTTCTACTTTATGAATATAAGAACTAAGCCAGCATGAGAATGGAGCAAGGACATTTTGCTGATTGGAATGACTGCAATTAGGGGTACAGAAAATAGACAAGAGGAGGTTGGAATTCACTGGAGAAAACTGGCCAAAGGAACCAAGGTATCTAGAGCAAATAACTAGAGGGGGAAAGGTAATAGAATGGGATGAGGCCAAGAAGGCATTTGAACTGCAGGCTAGAGAATTCTTGACCTGTTGGGGATTGATATACAAAGAGAAAGATGATATACAAAGAGAAAGAGATTGGTAATCCTAAGTGAAAAACTTGATCTGATACAGTTTTTAGTTGAATCTAGAACAGAAGCTGCAGTTAAAAAAGGGATAATTAGTAGGGCATGTAAAATATTCCACAGTAACTTATAAGAATCAGAGGAGGTTAGAAAAGTTTGGGAAGAAAGATTGTATAAGCAATTTACAAAGGAATAATGGGAGGGGATATGTATGGCGTCCCAAGCAGATTTCAGCATCTAGAAAGTTTAGGATTTCCACCTGGAAATGTTTGCTTGGGTACTTTTCTACCTGAAGCAGACTCCAAAGAATTTTTCCTTGGATAGATGTCAAAATGTTTTAAGTGTGATGGGGAAGAAAGAGGTAACTGGGGAAAATATGTTTTGTGATTTTTCTGAGTTGGAAGATTTTAAAAATTCCATGCAGAGAGCTCTGTCAGAAATATTTGGTGAGGAATTGGAGATTGATAAGAAAATGATTCTTTTCAGATGGAGCACAGGAACTGAATTGCCTAGACATAGAAAGGCCTTGTTAAGTTTAGTTCTAGTGCCTGTCAAAAAAGCAATTTCTAGAAAATGGAAATCAAAGTCAAATCCAGCTGCATGTGAAGTACTGAGTATTGAAACCAAGATAAAAGAACAGAAAGTGGGATATTTAGAAAAGGGAGTGAACAAATTACATAGAAATACATGGAAATTGTGAAAGCAGTACATGCAGAATAATGTCTTGGAAGAGGAGTGAGGTTGAAGGGAATGCAGGAATTGAGCAATTTATGTAATGTTTGCTTGATGATAGCTATAAAAAAAGAGCACGTACATATAATGTATGTAATTGGAAACCTGTATTTTTCTGTTATGATAATATACGTTTCCCTATGTCTTGAGTGATAATTTAATGAAGGTGTTGCACAAAGCTTGCAATTATAAGGCACCACTGACCTTGATTTCTGAGGGAGAAAGACTGTATATTTGCACTCTCCAGTTGCTTTAACTTTCAGAACCAGAACTCTGGTTGCTGTATATTTGACCGAGTCCTTTATGATTAATTCTGTACCTTCATTTACTACCTCTATTAGGTGCGTTCCATGTTGTGTTTGCTTTTTGAAGAGCCTGTATGCACATGCTTGGAATCTGGATGTAAAAGTACCTCATTCACTCGCCCAAGGGGAAGGAATGTTTGGGATACTTGCCTGTGCTGAGTAGTATATTTTCATCCTTTTCTCATTTGGTACTGTGACAAAACACAGTCCTAGTGCTTCTGCAAGTCATCTTTTGCTTTGTGACATTGTATAGTTGAGGTGCCATATGTATTAAAAAATGTGCGTCTATTTGCTGGGCTACAGATGTTACTGTAAAAGATCCCTGCTAGTCCTTGTGTTTACTGGCAGTTCATTTGAAACTCTGCTATATTTTTGCTCACTCCTGTCTTTCAAGGCCTGTTTTCCTGTCATTCCAGCTGCTGGAATAACTGCTGTAAGACTTGAGCTGTATCCACAACTTTTTTCATATTAATTTTCACAGTTTGAAACACCTCATTACTTGTGGATCAGAGTTATGTATTAACCCAGAGGTAAGACCCTGTGCGTTTAAACAGCTCTTGTATACGGCCAATCTCTGATCTCATAATGGGCACCCTTTGGTGATGGGGGTAGTTCCTCACTTCCTTAAGCCGTATGCTCTATTTGATGCAATAGAAATGAAACCATGCATGCCAACCCGTGCATGTGTTTGTGTGGCATACTGAATCACTCTTTGATGTATCCTGATTAGCCTGTCCATTGGTACGGAAATGTAAACATAGATTCATATACATCTCATTTTGTGTACAACAGCATTCCTTTCCATAGTATCCACAGGCTAGCCATTTAAAAGTAAGTGTTTGCCTCCAGTCTGTTCTAAAGAATTTTCAGTCTCATTTGACAAGCCATTTTGACTCCAACATAGCTAGTGTGCCTTCATCCACTTAATCAGAATTTGTGGAGTTAAAATTGCATTCATTCTGTAAAAAGTAATACCCACCTATATGCAGGTGCATGTTCTTGTTTTGACCTTTGACACTAGGATTGCAGCTTTTCTGATGCAGTCTGCTATTGTTTTGTGACTATATAATGCCATGGAGGCTGATTGCTTTTTTTCTGGATTTCTAGGCCTACAGTTAAGTTGAAGTTCATTGTCTTAGAAATACGTTTTTGCCTCACTGTCTTCGCTGGAAAAACAAC
This sequence comes from Protopterus annectens, assembly GCF_019279795.1. Classification (NCBI taxonomy): domain Eukaryota; kingdom Metazoa; phylum Chordata; order Ceratodontiformes; family Protopteridae; genus Protopterus; species Protopterus annectens. Next base: position 1,625,176,573 of record NC_056735.1, on the reverse strand, counting down.
TATGTTTTTCATCCTTCAGTTGTGAAAAAGTGCTTCTTTGTATTATCTTTGAATCTACTCCCACAGTGTTCATGTCATGAACCATATTCAGATAGGGATTCTACTCCCAATTACACCAGTGGTTAATAGAGTTTCACAAGTCCCAATGTTGAAGTGGTTTGGGTGTGTGTGTATGTGTGTGTGTGTGTGTGTGATGCGATATCTGTTGGCCTGCTGTCCATTTCTTGTTATGCAGGAGACCGTGGTTTGATTAGTGGGTTGAATCTTTTAGGAACCACAAGATATATGGTAGAAATGCAATGAATTCTGCTGGGTCATCTATTCCATGGGAAGAAAGAGGTTTCTTGGAAGGGCTGCACACCTATGATGGAGATAAGATTTCAGCCCTGCTTGTAAATATGGTGCTTGTAAATATGGGGACCTGCACTGACAGTCTGTCTGTGGATATAGATTTGTACTGATATCATTGGATGTTGGGCATGGTGTAGCCCACGTATTAATGACCACTTGAGGATAGCTGTTTTCATCCTAACTCTTTATTCTGTGTGAAGTGTGGCATTGGGCATCCACTGGTTAAATGAATTGGGTCAAAACTGTGGGGGCAGGCTTCATGATCTGGTTGGGGAGAGCCCACAAAAATATTAAAAAGGGAGGAGCAGTGTTGCTGAGCTGCTTTGAGTTATGGGCATTTGCAGCATAGTGGGAACCCTGCCTCTCTCCATCAACAGCACACGTGGCATCCAGCTATATCCCACTGGACTGACCGCAATTAATGTGACGTCCCTTACTATCCTGGGTCCGTAACTAAGGAGCTCCAGTCCTCACTACTGACTCCAATATGAGACTGTCACTTAAACAAAAGTAATAATTCTCCCCTAAGAGCACAAAAGGAACGCGCACTATTTTTCTGGGACTGGACCTATACTTCTGTCCACCCAAATGGATTTTTCTTATTACACACTTCAGAGCAAAGTTTTCCATTTTAAGACGTCTGATGCACTCACACACAAAAATCTCGCACTTCAAACACTTCTGAGAAAGCCTGACACAGATTTCCAGCTGTGTCTCTTTCCCAAAATAAATACAGAAGTGCTGCCACCAGTCACAAACATGTGCTTTTATAACTGTATCACACCAGTGACAGATTCTTTAAACATTGTTTAAACAGAAAAATATTCAATATTTTAAAACTCATTTACATTTTCACAATCGGAAATACTGGCAAAGAATACAAGTTCATCTAAAAAGATGTACAAATCTCCTGCCAGACATGCTAACACAGATGACAGTGTTTTCAGTTTCTTCACAACATACAAGAGCATGCATGCATAAGCCCTCTAAGATGTACTGTACACAGGGTAAAGGTTAGGGATTGAAAAGGCAGTTGCACTCTGTTTCCAGGCTGCTGTGACACCCAAATCTGTGCTACAGCATGTTAAGGGTTACTGTATATGTTGCTGGTAACATATTATACCTGGTAATTCAGCTGTAGCAGTGGGAAAGGCACATGTGGTAATTGAGCATATCTGTTGCTGGGCTGGTACCTAGCATGCAAGTGATACTGTTAAAAAAAAAAAAAAAAAAAAAAGGCCCACCCTTTTATTCTCTGTGTGACAGGGGCAAATGCCTAACTCTCCAAAGCTCTAGTTGTTTAAACTTGTATGAACATGATGCTGGACCCAGCAGGACTGACTGTAACAATAATGTAGTAAATGACAGCAGACGGACTGCTTAGTCCATCTAATTAGACCCTTTTTCTCTCCTTAGTTGTTCTTCAAATAACACTAACTGTTCTTTAACATTAACATGGGTCTTTTATGTTAAGAACAGTTATTTGAAAATCAGTTGATATGTTTATAGGACTGCATTATGTTAGTGTACCAATTTAATACTGTCAGAAATACGGTGACCCCAATTAGGGTTACACAAAACTCAGCAGCTTGAAAAATTCAGAAGTATTCCATCTGGTGTTATCTTGCTATTTTTAGCAAAAGCAGAACTCTTAAATAAGAAGCACTAGGTGATAAATGCAAATCACATACCTCTCACCAATCATTAGCACAGCGGTTTCATGCTTCTAGCCATAGTGACTGCAATATTTTATAGAAATTTGCAACCATTTTGACACATTTTGCTTTTTTCTTTTTCAGAAAGCAAGATTTAAAACTAAAATAAATAACATTTTATTAAGCATGATGTGGTGTCATCTTGGTTTCCAGCACATGTACTAATGAACCATCAGGTTGAGAGTATTAACCCTATGCTAAAAATTGATGTCATAGCTAGAATCAAAGCATCTTAATTGTATTGTAGGTAGCTATGCCATGGCATGTCTTCTTCAAAGAAGCTAGCAAATTGGTTGTCTTTCTGGCCATTCTGTGACATGTAGAAGTGAGGTTGTATTCAAATGTAGATGAAGCTGCGTTAAAGTAAAACAGTGCAGAGAGTAGATAAACCGCATGCTTCTGAGTGCATATCCACCTTTTTCCTCGCATTCCACATGTAACCAAATAAGAGGATACAGGCTACACAGGCATTTAATAAAACTGACAATGTTTGAAAATGAAAAAAAAATCCTATTAATTTCTGCCTCACTCTAATACCTTGTGTAGATGGATTAGAAACTGTCTGCTGTATTGTATTAGTGATATGCAGGCCTTGACATTCCTGAGTATTTAGAACTTCATACGGACGGACAAAGTGGCAGCATAATAATGGCAGCAATCTGAGCTGCCCTGAGTAAAATGCTTTACTAGTGCAGAGTAAATGTGTGGTGTAAGGATCCTGCTGCCGTCTGTCAGCCTTGAGTAAAATGCTTTACTAGTGCAGAGTAAATGTGTGGTGTAAGGATCCTGCTGCCGTCTGTCAGCCTTGAGTAAAATGCTTTACTAGTGCAGAGTAAATGTGTGGTGTAAGGATCCTGCTGCCGTCTGTCAGCCTTGAGTAAAATGCTTTACTAGTGCAGAGTAAATGTGTGGTGTAAGGATCCTGCTGCCGTCTGTCAGCCTTGAGTAAAATGCTTTACTAGTGCAGAGTAAATGTGTGGTGTAAGGATCCTGCTGCCGTCTGTCAGCCTTGAGTAAAATGCTTTACTAGTGCAGAGTAAATGTGTGGTGTAAGGATCCTGCTGCCGTCTGTCAGCCTTGAGTTAAAATGCTTTACTAGTGCAGAGTAAATGTGTGGTGTAAGGATCCTGCTGCCGTCTGTCAGCCTTGAGTAAAATGCTTTACTAGTGCAGAGTAAATGTGTGGTGTAAGGATCCTGCTGCCGTCTGTCAGCCTTGAGTAAAATGCTTTACTAGTGCAGAGTAAATGTGTGGTGTAAGGATCCTGCTGCCGTCTGTCAGCCTTGAGTTAAAATGCTTTACTAGTGCAGAGTAAATGTGTGGTGTAAGGATCCTGCTGCCGTCTGTCAGCCTTGAGTAAAATGCTTTACTAGTGCAGAGTAAATGTGTGGTGTAAGGATCCTGCTGCCGTCTGTCAGCCTTGAGTAAAATGCTTTACTAGTGCAGAGTAAATGTGTGGTGTAAGGATCCTGCTGCCGTCTGTCAGCCTTGAGTAAAATGCTTTACTAGTGCAGAGTAAATGTGTGGTGTAAGGATCCTGCTGCCGTCTGTCAGCCTTGAGTTAAAATGCTTTACTAGTGCAGAGTAAATGTGTGGTGTAAGGATCCTGCTGCCGTCTGTCAGCCTTGAGTTAAAATGCTTTACTAGTGCAGAGTAAATGTGTGGTGTAAGGATCCTGCTGCCGTCTGTCAGCCTTGAGTAAAATGCTTTACTAGTGCAGAGTAAATGTGTGGTGTAAGGATCCTGCTGCCATCTGTCAGCCTTGAGTAAAATGCTTTACTAGTGCAGAGAAAATGTGTGGTGTAAGGATCCTGCTGCCGTCTGTCAGCCTTGAGTTAAAATGCTTTACTAGTGCAGAGTAAATGTGTGGTGTAAGGATCCTGCTGCCGTCTGTCAGCCTTGAGTAAAATGCTTTACTAGTGCAGAGTAAATGTGTGGTGTAAGGATCCTGCTGCCGTCTGTCAGCCTTGAGTAAAATGCTTTACTAGTGCAGAGTAAATGTGTGGTGTAAGGATCCTGCTGCCGTCTGTCAGCCTTGAGTAAAATGCTTTACTAGTGCAGAGTAAATGTGTGGTGTAAGGATCCTGCTGCCGTCTGTCAGCCTTGAGTAAAATGCTTTACTAGTGCAGAGTAAATGTGTGGTGTAAGGATCCTGCTGCCGTCTGTCAGCCTTGAGTTAAAATGCTTTACTAGTGCAGAGTAAATGTGTGGTGTAAGGATCCTGCTGCCGTCTGTCAGCCTTGAGTAAAATGCTTTACTAGTGCAGAGTAAATGTGTGGTGTAAGGATCCTGCTGCCGTCTGTCAGCCTTGAGTAAAATGCTTTACTAGTGCAGAGTAAATGTGTGGTGTAAGGATCCTGCTGCCGTCTGTCAGCCTTGAGTAAAATGCTTTACTAGTGTAGAGTAAATGTGTGGTGTAAGGATCCTGCTGCCGTCTGTCAGCCTTGAGTAAAATGCTTTACTAGTGCAGAGTAAATGTGTGGTGTAAGGATCCTGCTGCCGTCTGTCAGCCTTGAGTAAAATGCTTTACTAGTGCAGAGTAAATGTGTGGTGTAAGGATCCTGCTGCCGTCTGTCAGCCTTGAGTAAAATGCTTTACTAGTGCAGAGTAAATGTGTGGTGTAAGGATCCTGCTGCCGTCTGTCAGCCTTGAGTAAAATGCTTTACTAGTGCAGAGTAAATGTGTGGTGTAAGGATCCTGCTGCTGTCTGTCAGCCTTGAGTAAAATGCTTTACTAGTGCAGAGTAAATGTGTGGTGTAAGGATCCTGCTGCCGTCTGTCAGCCCTGAGTAAAATGCTTTACTAGTGCAGAGTAAATGTGTGGTGTAAGGATCCTGCTGCCGTCTGTCAGCCTTGAGTAAAATGCTTTACTAGTGCAGAGTAAATGTGTGGTGTAAGGATCCTGCTGCCGTCTGTCAGCCTTGAGTAAAATGCTTTACTAGTGCAGAGTAAATGTGTGGTGTAAGGATCCTGCTGCCGTCGGTCAGCCTTGAGTAAAATGCTTCATTAGTGCTGAGTAAATGTGTGGTGTAAGGATCCTGCTGCCGTCTGTCAGCCTTGAGTAAAATGCTTTACTAGTGCAGAGTAAATGTGTGGTGTAAGGATCCTGCTGCCGTCTGTCAGCCTTGAGTAAAATGCTTTACTAGTGCAGAGTAAATGTGTGGTGTAAGGATCCTGCTGCCGTCTGTCAGCCTTGAGTAAAATGCTTCACTAGTGCAGAGTAAATGTGTGGTGTAAGGATCCTGCTGCCGTCTGTCAGCCTTGAGTAAAATGCTTCATTAGTGCAGTGTAAATGTGTGGTGTAAGGATCCTGCTGCCGTCTGTCAGCCTTGAGTAAAATGCTTTACTAGTGCAGAGTAAATGTGTGGTGTAAGGATCCTGCTGCCGTCTGTCAGCCTTGAGTAAAATGCTTTACTAGTGCAGAGTAAATGTGTGGTGTAAGGATCCTGCTGCCGTCTGTCAGCCTTGAGTAAAATGCTTCACTAGTGCAGAGTAAATGTGTGGTGTAAGGATCCTGCTGCCGTCTGTCAGGAGTTCTATTTGCATCATTATTGTGTTAGAAACACTTGAGCAGCGAAAAGTTGCTGCATCATTTACCTTATGGATAAGGTATGAACCCTGTTTTACCAACATGCTGTTTATCCTACATCTAGCTTAGAACTGTGCTATTTATGGCTTTTAAATGGATCGTATGGAAATCATTGCGACTCAGTAAGGCATTTAAACTCGTTTGTATTTTGAGGCTTTATCACTATTGTCCTTGGCACAGGTATGATTTGGTAAGGAACTGTGACTACACAGCTTAAAACTCAGAAAAGGTTGACGTGATGTTTGCATTGTGTCTGATTTAGCATGCTACTGAATAGAACATTAGCCATGCTTTTTATTGCTATTAAAGCTATTTAAAAAGGCTGACCCCTGCCTAGTGTTAGATTTGTGCATGTGCAATAATGCCTTTCTCCATTACATCTCTTCCCTACCTACTGCATTTCTCAAAAGGAGTGGTACTTGCTGTATAGTACTTTATTATAACAGATGGTCTGCTTAAGTCATGTATGCTTTAAATATTGTTTGGAGAAAAAAACTGATGTATTGCATAACTTTTCACACATGTACAGTGTGTATGTATGTCCTGGCTGTAAACACAGTAAAGTGTTTACACATGTGAACACAACTAATGTTCCTCAGTAAAGCATGCCTATTTGAAAAATGTGTAGTGTGTGTATGTGTGTGTCTGTGTGTGTGTGTGTATATATATATATATATATATATATATATATATATATATATATATATAAATAATGTAGACATGCATAGAGAGAGAGAGAGAGAGGAATAGAAGTACAACTACTGTTTTATTGATAACACTTCAAGACATAAAAGTGAAATAGAAACATGACACGTTTTAAGCGTTTTATTTATGTACTGTTTAAGTGGTAAGTGTTGCTGGATTTTGTGTGTTCAGCAGTAAGTGAAACAGAGTGTAAGGGAGATGTTGCTGTTACCAATCTTTCTTTACAGATTAAATACATTCCTGGTTTCTTGTACAAAATGTGTGATTCCTGACTAATGAAATGCAATGTTTTTGCAGGACTAAGTTTCTAGTTGTTGCACAGTTGTGAAGGCACCCGCAGTGTCTTCCATCGGATCTTTGTTGGATTCCTTGTATTGTATTGTGTGAATCCTCCTTGGAATTCTTAAAAGGTTTAATGACATAATGGATGTCTTGCATCAATTCCTGGTGCAGCTTCTGTTTTGATACGCTGAAAAGATAGGATGTATCATTCATAGCATACATTTTGTTTATGCTTGTACAGTTCTTTGCTAAAGTACATGCCTGTGCAGTTTCTCACAGCTGTTTGGGATGCTTTTAGCTTTATGCCAATATCTGATCTTTTAAAGTGTTCTTGTACTGCTTTGCGTGTACCCTTAGGTAACTGAGTGTTTCTTTACTGATGCTTTGTGGTGGTGATCATGCAGCTGATTGCAGAAGTTTAAAATAATTCCTTTTGCACTTTATTGAAAAATTCTTTCTGTTCCTAATAATAATGTTTGACCACATTTGTACATAGTAATTGGCATATATATTTTGTTTCAGAACATTACTAAATATTTTGTCTCTGTCACTTGACAGAACTAAACCATCTTTTTCAGTTGGCGTATGCAAACCTAACTTGTCATACCTGTATACAAAAGTAATGTAGCTGATCCAGTATCTACTTTCTTGTCCTGCCTTTCTCCGTGCACCTTTGGTGTACCTTTGGTGTAACCTGTATGGCCTTCAGAGTACATGTTCCTAGGTTGTGCACTTTCAGTTCTTGAGTATTTCCCATTCATTGTCATTAAAAGTTTGTAAGTCTAATATGCCATGCACTTCATGTAATTCATGAGTATTAAATGTATTCCTTTGTGCATATTATGTTTGTCATCCTGCCACTTGCACGTCCTTCCATCATGACTTTTCACCTGGAATATTGTAGAATACTTCTAGTCATCAGTGACTAACACAAGTCAAGACCCTGCTAAAAACAAAAAAAAAACATGATGGCTTTTGATTGAGTAGGTCCAGAAACTACTGTGTAAAATCAACCAGCTCTTGTTGCAGTACTGTGACACCTTTTGCAGTTGTTTCCATGGTGATGGTGTAATAGTGTGTTTAGGATAAATCTGATTTTGACATTAAAATCTTATGCTTGTTCTTCAGTCTGTTTCAATCATTTTCCCTTGAAACTGAGAGTGCTGGTTACATGGCTGCCCTAGCCATTCAGAAATTGTTTCAGTATTTGATTCCTTTATGAAATTTAAGTTGCCAGGCTATTGCATTTGGTTTTGTGTTCAAGTGATTTTGGAAAATTTGCAATGTCTTAAAAAGTCATTGATTCAGTTTTTGTAGCACCATTAAAGCTGGATAGCAAGCTATATATTTTCTAAGTCCCATAGCATTAAAGAAGTTCAGTTTGACCTTTGTACTAGCAAAATTGTTACAGTCAAATTGTTACCTCATTATATTTGACACATTTTGATTAGCCTTTTATATTTGTGTTAAAAATGTTTTCAAAGCCAACATAATCTCAGGTGTCTCATCCCAGTAAAAGTTTTCCAACTTTTCCAGAATAAACCAGATTTTTTGTACACAGATCACTCGTCAGCATTTACAATTGGAATATGCACTTTTATAAATTCATAAATGACAATTTTTAATACGATTACCAGCTTCTAAACTGATACTTTGGGATCCGGGGTTTACCCTAGTTAACAAATTCAGAATAACTAAATAAAACCAAAATCATTGTTGAACCATGTAATCTTTTATCACTTGCCATGTAGTTACATTACTGTTAGAAAAACATTCAGACATTGTGAATACTTCATTAGCACATGGGTTAATATACAATTTTTAGTACACTATTTATAAATGCAATGGCCTGGGAAATATGTGTTCTTGATGCAGGTGACACATGCCATTTTTGGTAACTACCAGTATTTTTATACTCATTTACAGAACTTCACGAACTTGTAAGTTGCATAATAGTAGTCTTGTTTATGTATGTGTGTGTATGTGTATGTATATATATATATATATATATATATATGTGTGTGTATATATATATATATATATATATATATATATCTTTTTTATAGCGCCCCCTACTGACTTTTGCACAGCCTACAGTCCCTTAATGTTGATTTCCTGTTAGGACACGAATAAACAAATCTTTGTGGGTTCTCTTCAAGCAGCTTTATTTCATACAAACATATAATTGTTGATTATTGACTACAAGTTAAGTAACTTATATACAAACTAACAACTGCAGTCATACATGCTCGCTCACTGGCTGCTTCTACAAAATGGCACTAGGGGTTGAATTTTTTTGGAATTTATACGTGCACACACAACCTTGCATACGTCTTAAAGATGTAGCGCAAATACTTTACACTCTGATCTACACTTGTCCCCCTGGCTATCCCACCTCAGATCCCTTGATTTCTCCATTCAGGTAGCCTGGGTAGCCCTCCCATCCCGATTCCTCTGGGACTCAACCACACAGTGATAGGTCTGGGGAGAAAGGGATCCAATGAGGAGTGGCATTCATGGAGCCAGGAGCCATCTCTCTCATGCCAGGCACTCATTGACCCCAGATGTGTGAGTGGGTGATGCAGTGATGTTAGGACTTCCGCCCCCTCTGCTTATAGTAAGATCTCCTGCAAGGTTCCCACAGGAGTCTCCCAGACATCTGATGCCTTAAAGCTTTCCATTGTCTGCTTCATCCTGTTCCTTCTGTCCAGCCCTAGCAACAGCTCAAGACCATTCCCAGTGTCCGGTAACGGATAATACAGTTGTCACCTTTTGCCTGTATCCAGTCAGGCCAGTGAAAATGCATATCATTTGTAAAGCTGTCTTTTTGTACAATATGCTTATATATTATTTCTCATTTGCATAAACAAAACTACTTTGTTTTATTATGGACTCCTCCTTATAAACATTCACACAGTTTCAGAAATAATTAATGTGCGTGGAAGTAGTTACTGCCATTTGTTAACTAAAACATTATTTCTAAAGGATCCCCATCATTTAATTTGATAAAATGCTCCTGCCACCATCTTTTGTAATTGCAAGCATGAGATTTCAGCACTAATGAGCCATTTATATATTTGTTTTGTTTCATTCCTTTTGTAGGATTTCCCTCTAAAGTTGCTGAAAAGTCCCTGCATATGTGGTTATTTGTCTGTCTTAAATTGCATGTGCACTTCCTAACTTTGAGTAGCAGATGCACTAGACCAGAGAGAAGTTTCTTGCCATTTACTACTGCTTGGGCTATACAGGAAGGCACATACAGTCTGGATGCATGTATATGTCACATTTCTGCATGTGCAATGACTTGTATGCATGGTACATTTAGAATGGTCCATGCTTGCGAGTTGTTGCTACATGGCAGCAGCTGACATAGCCATCCCTTCCCTCACCTTGTTTTATTGCCAGCTGTGAGCAGAGTTGGTATGATTAAAGCTGCACTTTCTAAGCTCTCACTTATGCAGTGTGTTACTGTCTGACGAGGGGTAAGGGGAAGTCTGTGATGGTCACAGACACCCTCTCCCCAGGATCAAGTTGTTCCATGTTTTTGGGAGAGTAGGGGTGCAGTAGCATCATCCTGTGGTGCTTATGTATTTGCTATATAGCTGATCAACCTTATTAGGATTGCTATGCACTTTTTTTTCCCATCATGCTTCTCTGCCTTCCACCCCAACCTTGAGCAGAAACTAAAAGCAGATGTGGCCACATTACCAGTCATTTATTATTGTTTACCGGGATGGTCCGACTGGGTCAGTGCCCATTTTCCGCATAGGCCCAGGGAGAAAAGCTCCAATGATAGCTTACATAAAATTGTCACAGAATAATGTTGGGGGAAAAAAGAATTTGTAACCTAGTAATGTAAAAAAATAAACACAGTAGTCAAACAGAACATGGTATGAACCATTGGCAAAGAAAAGCATAGCTTAACTTATGTGTGTGTGTGGATGAGTATAAAAAAATTAGTTCGGAAGTTAGTTTGGCAAAGAGATTCACCTAAACAAGTAGAGCATAGTTAATAATACTTCCGTGGTGAATGATGCAGGTAATAATGTAACTATTTGTAGAGGAGTAGTGGGTGCTACAAGAGATGGGTTAGTAGAGTTAAAATATGCACCACAGAATTATGTAAATAAGGGTCATGTTAGTATTTAAACTAGAGTATTACACGGGCAAAGCCAGGATTCATGCAGGAGTCTTTTGAGAGAGACTTTGAATCGCTTAAGGTTGTTTATGGATCTAATACTATGAGGAAGGGTATTCCAGTTCTTTGCAGCAAAGTTAGAGTAGAGAGAGTTGCCTGCTATGTTCCATGCTTTGGTAATTTGTAGCAAGTCTTTGTCAAATGATCGAAGAATATGATTATTAGAGTAGGGTTTTAGAAGATTTTTTTAGGGAAGGTGCATTTCCAGGATTATGCATTAATTTGTGAACTATTATTTACTGGTTATAGTTCAGAACATGGGGTCGTTCCAACCAAGAAAGATTTTTTTTAGGCAATGACAGTGATGAGTTGAATGTGTGGAATCTTGCAAATGTGGCACTCTTATTGCAACATGCATCTAGTTTGCGTAGTTCAGATTTTTTTGAGGTTGGTGGGTATAGGGGAGGCATATAGAAGTGAGGTGAGAAGGTGAGTTCTAGCTATGGCTGTTCTTGCAGTGTCTGTTAAGACTTTTTTGTTTCTATGCAGTGTTCCCATTTTCTTATGAACTTTTTTGATTGTGTTTGAAATGTTTGTCAAATTTTAGTCTATAGTCGATTATGACGCCCAATAGCTTTGTTTGGGATTCTGGGTCATATCGTTGTAATAAGACTGGTGTGTCTAAATAGTTCCTTATGCTGAGCAGCATATGTGGACTGAAGAGAAATAATTCATACAGTTTTACTTTTTTAAAATTTTTTTTCTCCTTTCTCCTTGTTCAGCTATGACGTAGGTCACACGGGCAAAGTGAGTGCAATATATGTATTATTTTATATGTATTGCTATTTGAACTAATAAATGGCGCTCCAGCTGGGTGCGTGCATCTAACCACATGAGTAGTGCATACAGAGCAGCGTTTGTTTCCCAGCTTTGATGTGCTGCAGTAAGGAATAACCATTGTGCACATTCAGTAATGCACCAGGCACAAATATTTACCCTGCTGTCCTGGAAATGAGCATTAACTGCGCTGCGTGTTTATACCATATACCTGAATGCTGTAAATGTTCTCTCGAATGAGCATTAACTGCGCTGCGTGTTTATACCATATACCTGAATGCTGTAAATGTTCTCTCGAATGAGCATTAACTGCGCTGCGTGTTTATACCATATACCTGAATGCTGTAAATGTTCTCTTGAATGAGCATTAACTGCGCTGCGTGTTTATACCATATACCTGAATGCTGTAAATGTTCTCTCGAATGAGCATTAACTGCGCTGCGTGTTTATACCATATACCTGAATGCTGTAAATGTTCTCTCGAATGAGCATTAACTGCGCTGCGTGTTTATACCATATACCTGAATGCTGTAAATGTTCTCTCGAATGAGCATTAACTGCGCTGCGTGTTTATACCATATACCTGAATGCTGTAAATGTTCTCTCGAATGAGCATTAACTGCACTGCGTGTTTATACCATATACCTGAATGCTGTAAATGTTCTCTCGAATGAGCATTAACTGCGCTGCGTGTTTATACCATATACCTGAATGCTGTAAATGTTCTCTCGAATGAGCATTAACTGCGCTGCGTGTTTATACCATATACCTGAATGCTGTAAATGTTCTCTCGAATGAGCATTAACTGCACTGCGTGTTTATACCATATACCTGAATGCTGTAAATGTTCTCTCGTAACTGTGATTAGATAAGGACTTAAAAATGTACACTTTTCTCAGTCAGCTAGCTTTTGATGTTGTCATTTTCATTCCTGAACTACTAAGCTTCCATTGGATAGCAAATGTTTCAGTGGTTCATGTCGCGGTTATCATTTCAGAATGCTCTTTCTCTTTCCTTCTTATTTCATAAGTTCTTTACAGAGAGGTTTATCGTTAGCTGTCCAAGATGACATGGGTGACACGAACAGGACTTGCCTTATTCACCAGAATAGGCAGTTAGGCAAATTCCCTCTTGAAAGACAGTACTGCATTTGTGGCTGTGCAGTACCTGTGATACAGACGTTTGATTTGGGTAATTGGATGGCTGCAGCAGAGGCCTGAGTTTTGAGGCTGTGGAGTGCCTCAGATGATGACACAGAGCCCTCTGTTTGGAATTAAACTGTACCTCTGATACCAGCCTTTGGTTTAGGGGTAATCGGGTGATTATAACAGATCTGCATTTGGGGTATTACAGTGCCTCTGTTATAGACATTTGGTTTAAGGATAATCAGATGCCTGTAAAAAGAGCTTGCATTCAGGTTGTACAGTGCTATTGATGAAGACTTTGGGTATAGAGTAATACCAATGCATTTCTGGCTATGCAGTGCTTCTCATACAGACGGTTGATTTGGGGGTGGGGGTGGATCAGGTTGTTGTAACAGAGCCCCATGTTTAAGGTTGTGCAGTGTCTCTGATACAGACTTTTGGTTTAGTGAAAGTCATATAGAGATAACGGAGCCCTTTGTTTGCGTCTGTGCAGTGCCTCTGATGCAGACTCTTGGTTTAGGGATTTCTGTGAAAAAAAGCCTTGCATTTTCAGGGTGTGAAGTGCCTCTGACATATTTGGTACACTGGAGACCAGATGACTATAATAGAGCCCTTAGTTTAGCACTGTGCAGTGCCTTTGATTCAGACCTTTGGTTTAGTGGAAATTGGGTGGGCTTAATTCTCTGTTTGATGATGGAGTTCATCCCTCATTTTGAAGAATGTACTATATCAGCTGTAATTCTCCCTCACTCTCTGGCTGTAAATTCAACTCTGGTCATCCATCCATCTTCAGTTATTGGCCCTTTGCTTATCTGTTTGTGTACTGACCTGGTTATCCATCCATTTATGGATGTTGGCCTGATTATTTTTCTATGCATGGATACTAATTTGGCCTTTCATCCATCTAGTATGATCATTCTCTGGGTGCACATCTTGTCTAGCTGAGTCCTGCCTGGAGTCTGCATTCTGATTCATCATCAGCATTCCTGACGTTGCTTTAACCCGTACATTTTCTTTCACTTTGAAATGTCTCATTATATATTTGTAGATGTGCCAAGACTTGCATGACTTGGTTTAAGAGGCCTTCTGCAGTTGTGTTGCTGAATATTTGGATTTTCTAGCTCTTGATGCATCCAGCTTGGTACATTTCTGAATGTTTGTTCTCCCCACCATCAGGGGTGCTTTCTTGTATCCTGCTGGTAAATTCTGTCCATCGGTAGCCCTTGCACCATGAGTGCTTTGCCTTTGCTTGAATAGTTTAGATGCCTGCACATAATGCCCTTCAAGGTGTTGTTCTGGTTGACTAATCATGAGTGAAGAAGCACATGTTCGTGTGCATGCACACACGCACAAACACACACACACACACACACACACACACACACACACACACACACACACACACACACACACACACACACACACACACACACACACACACACTCTCTCACTCTCCCTCTCACTCTCACTCTCACACTCACTCTCACACTCACTCTCACTCTCACACTCGCACACACTCTCACTCTCACACACTCTCACTCTCGCACACACTCACACACAAAACAAGGAAAAGAGCTAAGATTATAACCTTTTGCCATTCTTGTCCTGTGTGGAATTTTTTTCTAGAGAAGGTGGCACTAAACCCTGTGCAGTATAATCGTGTACATCAACTTCTAGCGCTCAGAGATTCTTGCTAATGGTTCTGTAAGTTGCAGTGAACCAGCAGATCCAAAGTACCAAGGGTATCAACTGTAACCAGTGAGTCTGCAGAGTGGCCTTGTCTTTTGGGGGTTCAGCCAGCACAGTCATTTAAAGAATGTTTTCAGTTGCTCGGAACTACTCCTCATTCTGCACTGAAATCCAAACCACATGGTCAGAGTGTCACACGGGCAAACATTTCAGTAAAAACTGCAAGAAACCTCAACCAAGCTAGAGTCTTCACTATGTGATACCTTAAACATCATAGGCTATATGCAAGTGAACCCTTAAGGACATAATGGTATTTCAGCTAAATGGCTTCTGAATGCCCATGACTTTTTTGCATTTTGTCTTAATGGGTATATTCAGGCCAGTAAAGCCAAATCCCACTAGCTGTAGACATGCATGTTTCAGCCTTTTTTGACCTTGTTAGTACAGCGCAAGAGGTTAGTTAGGCTGTACTTTAGAATCACAGAGCTTAAAATCAAGCCTGATGTCCATAAACTTTAAAGTCCCTGCAAAATATCCCAAATTGTGCCCAAACCAAAGGGTAAAAATGTCATACAGACAAACCATTCAGTAAAACCTGCAAGAAAGACCCAGAGTCACTTTGGTGTATAAGAGGCCTCTGGGATATATGCAAAGTACCCCTTACTCTATACAGTAAACTCTGTTAACTGACACCCATGGGGATTGGTATATGCCGGATAACTGTGGTTTCTGGTTTCTTGAGTGTTGCTATTAAAAATAAGCCTGACTAATAATGTACCCTGTACTATTTGCTTGGTTTGACTTGCTCTCAGGTTGGGGAGAGAGGAATTTATTCCTATCTTCCTTTTTATAACTCTAAAACCCTAAAAACGTAAGGTATGTTTCTGCGGGAAGAAAACAAAGTGCAACACATGAAAATTGTACTGTATTTCTTCAATTTTATTTTGTCAGTTGATTGAGTTCCAGTTAACTGAGAATTTACTGTATCAGTTTTTCAGCTACGTGGCTTCTGATAGCATACCCACAGCTAGTGGGGTTTGGCTTTATTGGCCTGAATGTACCCATAAAGACTTGGTGAAAAAGTCATGAGCAGTCAAATGTAGTTAAAACCCTGGGATGCCCTTAAGGGGTCATTTGCATAGGGAGCATACATGACCATAAGTGTGTGAATGAGAAGTAAATTAGACATGCAGGGCATGCGAGTGTCAGAAGTGATCCCAGTACTTGCCTACTGCAGAAGACCACTTCACAGATCAGGTGTGCATATCATGTTTATAGCACTAATACTCAGCTTTTAAACTTTGTTTTTTTTTTTTTTTTATCTTTTTTGTTTTCTGCAGCATTATGTGCATGTCTGCCCTTCCCTTTCAGGCTGTGAAGGCCTGTCCTTCTCGGCCAGTACCATAGACAAGACACCCAAACTGCTTTTCAAAACTGGGTTACCTGGGTCATAGGCAGAACTTTATCCCTGTATGTCACAGTGCTGACTAGCTTTGCCATTTTGATGCAACCATTATGGGGCCACTGTAGGCTCTGAATTCCAAATAAAAGAACATTTTCATTTCCCTAGCATGGATCATCTGATATTACTATCATCTTGCATAAAAACCTTACTCACAGTTGTCTATTTCCAAACAAACCTACCATGGTAAACCTACAACTTGTTTCACACAAAACCTTTGATAGCACTTTAACAGTCAAGCATGAACTTTGGTATGCCATGTCCTGTTGCTGTGGGTGCTTACCATCTTTGCCTCTGTCTTGTCATATGACTTAAGCAATCCACTTTCTTCTTCCAAGTGATAACAATTTGCTTTGAACTGTTTTGTACTTATCTGTGTTAACTCAAAGCCTGTGTTGTTTTAACTGTATAACAAGGTGATGTAAGAGTGCTCTGAACCAGCTAACAGCTGTAGCAACTTTTCAAACATGAACTTGTGGCCTCCATTATTTGATGCCACATATAAGATTTTAATGAAATACCAGCCAATAGCCATTCTTTGCCAAAGAATGGTTGTCTTGTTCATCTATACCTGTATCAATCCATTATCTGTGATTCATAATGACAGGGTATGGTCACCTTAACTTTTCCATTTTGGGGACCGCATTTTATCACTGTAGTTAAGACACTGAAAATAACTGCCCCAATATCCAGTTCCATTTTCAGTCTGTACCTCTTGGATGACCCAAAGAAAGTCCTTTAGTAGTCTATTTATTTACACTCTTAACTCTTGTCATACAAACTCGTATCAGCATCACTCTTCATTTCCTCTGGCATATTGAGTACTCTGGACATGTCATGCACATTTTATACCTGATTAAGGCTTTTAGTTAATAGGTGAAGGGTAGAAGGTTTGATTCTGACCTCTGGTCATTGCCTATGTTTGTAATAGTCTGCAGGCTGAACCTATGAATTAAGCAATCCACATACCACATAACTCCCCAGCTTTGAACTGCCACTGTAGTGGTATGTCTTATTAAGACATTCACAGGGAAAGGTGGAGTTTTATTTTACTTCTACCTCCCAGTATTTCAGTAGCTTTATTGCCTTTGTACATAGCACATTTATTGTGTGTGTGTATGTAATATATATATATATATATATGTATATATTATGTATGGTTCCACTTTAGAATTTCGAAATTCCACAATCACGATGTTGTAAATACTGACACTCAGAGCCTTGAGATTGTGGAATCTCAACCTGTAAATGGAGATCGCCATATAGTGTGGAACGGGAACATTACAGTTCTCTTCACTCTAGTGCGATCTCGGAGGAGGGCTTGCCCCCCTGCAAAAATGTGTTTTTGATGTATTCTTGTTTTTTTTTTTTAATTTCGAGATTTCAGAGTTTCGAAGTGCTGAGCATTGGTATTTCGAATGTCAGGATAGTGGACTAATATGAATAAAATTATATCAGTCTATTAAAAAAAAAAATCTAAAAAAGTTAAACACAAAAAGCGTTTTTCTGTAGGCCTCAAGTCCACATGCACCCTTAAATATAATCGCTTCATTGTAACTGCATTAGCACTCTGTGAATAGAGTGTAATGACAGAAACATATATAGTACTCTGATTTGAGCAGTAATATTTACAGAGAGATGTGTAGTAATTCCGCAGCAAATTTCAGACTGTCATGTTGATCAAGCACTCTACATCTTCCCGATGGAAATGCAGACTGACTGCTTGTTGATGTCCTTTTAGGAGGCTATATAAATTTACTAGAAGTGTTATATGGAGCATTCCCCTCCTCTTCCATACTGATAGATATACATTAGTATCAGAACTTAACCATTTTCCACCACCAGCAAATTTCCTTCTGTTCTGCAGCAGTTTCAAGATCCAACAAATCCAAATGCATCCATTCCGCAACAGACTAGCTATGTAGAAAGAGTAGATTATTCTGGAAAGCAGTGAATTTACATGGGTGGGTTAAGTGATCGCAACCATTACATCACAATCTGGATAAACACATGAGTAACCGTTCTTATAGACAGAAAAATACTAAAAATACTAAAAATATGTTATAAAGATAACAATGAGAAAGAGCAAAATAAAATGGTATATACAGTTCTGGAGTGGATTCTTTTGGCAATTCACAAAATATTTACAATTGAACGAAACTTATGACTTTCACTTGTTACTAAAGGAAGAGAGAGCTTAGGATAGATTTGTGTTCAACCAGGAATATAGCATGAGCAGAGCCATGAGTCTGACAGGTGGCCATTCAGAAGATGCTTAAAGGAAGAATAGTAGGTTAGTTGTAATGACCTGTGGCACGGAATTCCATTTTTTGGCAACAGAGTAGCAGTAAAGGCGATTTCCAATTGCTTTTTGAGGTTTAGAGATGGTGAGAAGCCATTTGTTATTCAAACAAAGGGTTCTCTTTTGGTTATAGGAAGAAACAACATACTTTTGTGCAGGACAAACATGAGGTTTATAAATGATGTGGGCAGTAGGGATTTGTACGTAGTCCAGGTAGTGGGATAGTTCAAGCCAGTTCAAACTTTAAGGGCCTTGCAGTGATGTGCATAGTGTTATTTATTGGTAGCAAATTTAGCAACTTTGTTGTGGCATATTGAAAGTTATTTTCACCTAGCAACTGCTGCGATTGTCTGCTCTTCAAAAATCCTTGGCTTGCCCACTTCTAGTGCAGCTCTATTGTTCATTTGAATAATTTTCCCTCCCCCTGAAAGAGGGAGGGGAGGTGCTTAGGAAATCAATAAGTGCAAGCTGAGTTCGGATCATAACACCATATGTGTAGGGTTTGTGATTGACAGACATCTTAAACCGTTGTGTGGGTATATATGTGCGACTGTCTGTGTTGGAGAGAAGAGAACAGGCATGATGTATGTTGCTGTTTGCTCTCTCTAGCACCGTAATTATCGCTGCCTGGATACTGCATCTGTCTAGCTATAACTTCTCAGGAGCTCACTTGCTTTGAAAGGATAGTGCCCTAAACTGGAGGGGGTATATCCTGAGGTGCAGTGGTTGCCGGCAGTATTGTTACCTGCCATTCGGTACTTCACGTATAACTCTTGACCCAGTCATAAAAAAAAAGGAACCACTTTGGCTGCCATTGTGGATGTCTTTTATATTTAGCAGGATGTTTGACTATGCCATGCTGAAAGCTAGTGAGGAAGCTAAAATGCCTGTTGGTGAAACTAAAACTGGTGAGGAGTATTAGAAACTGACTAAATGGTGAGGTGAAGGGGATTTAATTAAGCTTTGTCTGTTGTGAACTGATTTAAGGGGAGGTGAAGAGGATCTTGTCAAGGTTTGATATCTGAGAGACCTGTAACTGGTAACAGATATAAGGAACCAGTACTCTGTCGGGTTTTACTGGGTCATTTTTGCAGATCTAGAAAACTGCAAATGCTTTTTAAAGGACACATTTGAAGGTCATAAAACTTGTAAAGGGAGACAAGGTGGTGATAAAAATATTTAGAACCATAATTGAATAGGACTTGTAGGGTGAGGTGGCTCTGTTAATTTTTTCATCCTTAAGGGAAAGGGATGTTTGGGTCATGAGGAAGAAGCTTTATGATGTTTTAAGCAGGACACTATGGTAAGTACAGTTTTTGAACAGCGGACAGTATGGCATTCAGCCGCAAGACAGACATGAGGGGCCCTGCCCAGTCAAAACACATGGAAAAGAACTGCTGAGCAAATCATTGGATTGTGAAGCTCTGCACTGCTAAACTGTATTGTGGAAAGCTTGGCAGTAAGACAGATATGCTGTGAACAGTGAAGAAAGGCTACACAGAGGCTACTTTCTGTTCATTCCTTAGGTTAACTTGAGTATTGGTAAAGGGACTTGGAGAAAGACGTAAGCATATAGCAAAAAGAACTGTAGGATAGCAAACAAAATAACAGTAGGCAGCTTCTCATAGTTAATTACAGTTCTACCCTTATGTTTTTGGCTGGCATGGATCAGTTGTGCCTATTAGTGTCCAGAGAGAGAGAGGTGAAATTTCCAGATAACCACAGGATTTCATGTTGGGGTCTGTCATGATGGTTAGAAAACCTTTCTTTAGGAGGTGTTCCGAGATGTTAAGGTGGGGATAGGAGCATGTCAGTGGCACTGAAGTGGAGGCTCAGATTATATCACTAACCGAGGCACCCAAAATATGAGTAAGTGGGTAGCTGAGGTATTACCCTGCTGTAACTCAAACTCGGGGTAGTAAGTGGAGACCCTAGAGAGGAAATTCTAATGGGAGTGGAGGAAAGAAAGAACATGTATAGACTTGGGACATCATAGTAATGAGAATAAGAGGAGGAAGGCTGAGTAACAAATGCAATAAGGAACTCCGTGCTCATTTGTACATCTGACAACATGGCACACCTCCAGAATATTACTTGGGAAACTTTAAAAGCAACTGAAACATGGCTTTGCAACTCTCAGCTCATGCTCAATCCTAAAAAAAAACTACTACTATTTCTAACTCCAAATCACTCTTCCATGAAAAAATGAAATTTAAAGTCTTATCTCTTGATGATACAATCATTGAAGTCACTTCTCATAGCAAAGTATTTGGGATGATAGTGGATGATCATCTTAAATTTGACCTGCATATACAAAACTCCTCAAAAACTAGGGATGGCTTATAGAGCCAAAAACTTTCTCAGAGATGCGACTAAAGCTACAATTGACATCTCCAGAATAAGTTATGTTGCTTCCATCCTTACTAACCTTCAGGCAAAACAAAACTAATGCTATAACAAAGTTGCAAAATTTGCAGCAATAACCCTTTCCAAACCCACTACCGTATAGCACTAAGAAGCTTAAATTGGTTAAATCAACTAACATACACAGCTTCTTACCACCTATAAAATTAGATAGAATCATCCTGCTTGTCCAGCACTACATTCTGCACAGCTATGCTCTCAGTCCTTCATCATGATCAAGTGACCAAAAACTCCTGTCTGTCCACAAACCTGTATCACATGTGCTGGGCATGGTCTGTACTCGTATCACGTTGCTAAGGCCTTGAACTCCTTATCTCTATTTATCTCCCAGCCTTCAAAAGCTGCTACTGTTTTTGCTCAACACCAGGCTAAACTATATCCCTAAATGTGAACAAATCTCTATTTGTACCTTACATCTAGTTTCTTTCCCCTTTTCACTTGCTTCCTTACTTTTATCAGTTTCTCTCACCTGGCTTTCTCTCTACATATACCGTAAGGCCGCTTTTCTCTCAGTTTGAATTACAATTAACGTTTGTATTATATTAACTTACCTTCATACTTCTCTGTAAATGGGCTAAAGTTTCTGGAACTGTTAAATCATTGTCGTATAACTTGTATCATTCTTGGTCAATGTTTTCATAATATGTCAAATCTGGTATTATTTAAGGTGTAGTTGTTTTTTTGTATTATTTTTAAAGACTGCAAAATTATTTTTCTTAAAATGTTTTGTAATACTGTGGAGCTTTTCTACCTGGGCCTATAGTGAAAATGGGCATCTACCCAGTTGGACTTTCCCAGTAATCAAAATATTAGTAAATAAATAATGAAAGTGAAGTAGCAGATGGAAAGGGATAAATAGACAGAAAACAAAACAGGAGGACTTAGAAGCATTAATAGGTAGAAAAGGGTGAGAGTCATAACCTGGACAGAGGTAGACAAGAAATGACTGAGGTGTGATTTATCATGGAGGAAGAGATTAATTTGAGGAGCATAATTGGTAAGTGAATGGCAATATCTCTAAAGGTAACATCACATAAAGTGCTACTTTAGCCAAAACACCCTGAGTTTCGAAAGTCATGGTCCCCCACCATATAGAAGTTAGGTTATATCACTCTTTGTTTACCAAGTGGTAAGTAAGGCCATATTATCATGTATAATATAGATTAAAAATATTCTCAGCATTGAACTATAGGTCTCTTAATACCATCATCTTCCTCTGTAAGAACCTTCATTGGTACATGCTGCCTTGGTGCTACACAGCGAGGGTTAACAGAAATATTCCTAACCGGTGTCACGTGTGTCCCCTGCCTTAGAACTTGCAGTAGAGATTGCCCTGCCTAAACATTGTTTTAAGTGTACATTAATTAATGCTGCTCTGCATGTAACTGCTTTAAATTCTCATATGGTGTCAATATAGCAGCCCTCATTATGCTGTTGAAGTTGCTGGTCAGTCCCTTATGAGGTTCATTCTATGTGGTAATTTTATTTATTTTTATGTGTATGGCTGCACCCTTGTCGTGGTCTTGCTAAAGTTGAAAAATTTTTATTTAAAAAATAATGAATAAGTGTATTTGTCTGACTTGATAGCAGCTATTTTTCTCTCCTCTGCAGTTAGGATTTTTCTATAAATTTATTACATACCAGCATTCTTGGTGTCTGACTTTCTACTAGAGTAATTTGTCATTTAATAAATGGCCTAATTTTGTTGCATAAATATATCTTAGCTTTGTATCCCATTTAGGCAATAGGTAGCATATGCAGTGTAATTTTTTTTTTGCTGTTAATTTTAATAGTTGAACTGCCCTATTTTTTCCTAATTGTGTTCTCACCTAGTGTTCTTGCCATAGCAATTTCAGTGTGTCCTCGTATAGCTGTAAAACAGTTTGCCGCTGCATGTCAAGTGCATCGACAGGGTAATCATCTGCTATGAAACGTTGAAGCACCTGATTTCTGCTACTCAGATTTGATATTGCAGAACAGTTCTTCACGTGGGGTTCTGTCATTCCAACTAATGAAAAGGTGGTCTTTTCACCTCAAGACATCATGGGAGGAGGTGCTACTGCACTGCCATAAGTGTGACAGTTACTTTATGTGCAGCATAAGGAAAAAGCGAGCCACAGGCAGGGAGCAGGCATTGAAATGAAGCCAAAGAGTCTGAACTCTGCACAGTGATTCTTCAGTTTTCTGAGATTATAAATGTGTGTTTTTAACACTTGTGAAAGCTGACAGCAGCACAGCTGAATGTGTTGGTTCTCTTTTCTGCCTGTTAGAGTACAGAACAAGTCGCAGCATTCTGTCGCAGTCTTCATGAGATGAATCCTTCTGAGGGGTCTTCAGAACCACAGGATTTGACAGGACCACAGCTGGCAACGATGCGACAATTAACAGATGCTGACAAACTGCGCAAAGTCATTTTTGAACTGGTGGAAACGGAGCGCACTTATGTGAAAGTAAGGTTTTAATTTTATTTCAAAGCTAGTCCAGTTGCAGTGGTGTTTGGTGAGCATGACAGAGAATTGGTCCCTGCAGCTGAAGAGAAAGCAAGCTAGCAGGAATGAAAGGTCAACTTAATTTCTGGAGCTGCAGGTCTTACCTGCTGTGTATGTATTAGTTTGCTTTCTGGGTCTCTGATTGTCAGCCCTTAAAAGAACATGTTTTGTTTGTTCAGACCACTTCAGAATGTGCTATTACACTCATGCAGTTATTCAGAATTATTTCATTTTTGAAAAAGAAAAATGTGAATATAGCACAAAAATTCTTTATACTGTGGGAATTGGTGGGGTTCATTGTATGAAGGAAATCTGGGACATCACTTCTTGACTTTTGTAGCTGTATAGGCAAAACACATCAGAGGTATGCATTAACAGCAGAAAACTCTGTACATTTGTTCTTAGTATTAGTCAGAATGACCAACATCAGGCTTGTTTAAAGAAAATATTAATTTAGTACACATAGTACTTTACATTTAAAACGAACTATGGAATATAATAGAGCTACATAAGCACCATTATTCTTCGAAGTAATTTGTTAGTGTCTATTAAATGTGTGCAAGAAAGAAGCTTTGTGTTTGAGACTGAGGAAACATTTGATTCCTTTTGTATGTCCTCTCATTAATTTGTGTACATTGGATTTTATAGGGTGTCTGGAGTAATTTTATTTCAGAAATTTAAAAGAAATGCATAATAAGCATACGGAAATGCATGAAGTAGCTGTCGGAGCAGAGGTCACATATTCAAGCCTTAAGAGTCTAGATTCAAACAGCCACTTACACAGTGTACCCTTTTGTAACCACTTAAAATGTCTTAATTAAAAAGTGGGTATGTCATTCTAGGTGAGAGATAAATCTGAGTTGATTTATCCTTGCTAAACAAATTATAAGCAAATGATCGCCCACCAGGTGTGTGCACCAGTGACAGAGTACTTCACTGCATTACCAGTCTGTGAATCTGGGTTGCATTAATATACTATATTTTGGAGTCATAATTTTGTACCTTTTAGTTTAGATTACTAACAGATCATTCCATGATTTTGAAAGTGTTTTTTCATTGTGGATAATTTTTCAAAATGTAAATATTGCTTCCATTTGTAGTTGAAATATCACAGTATAGAAGTAATGTAATCAAAACCTATAACCCCTTTGCTGATTAATGTAAGTCTCTCTTTTTGTTGTAAGATGTGGATTGAGGTCTGACATTGGGCACTTAACTGAGTTGGAGGTTTGGCTGACAGGCAAGCACAAAAGTCATGTAGTGAATTTAATTTAGTTTTAATTTATTCATTTATTATCCTTGTAAGTGAAGTAGTCCATTCTTTTCAGTGTTGTGGCTGCCCCCCAAGACTACAAGGGCAAGATTAAATGTAGTGTGTAGATGCTTTAGAATAGCTAGTTGTCCAGAATGTTTTAGTAAGGTGGGAGAAAACAAGAGTAACTAAGAAACCTGTACAGATACAAGAAGAACATAAAAACTCCACACAGATAGTGACCAGAAGTCAAGATTGAACCCCAGACCCTAGAACAATTAGACAAATATTTTAACCACTGAGAAACACATTGTGACTGCAGGGGTGACCCACTTCTAATGTTTGCACATGTAGGGAGTGTCCCCTTGTGATGTCTGTATAACCCTCGTTATGGTAACGTGTGCCTCTGTTCATATGAAAAAAGTTAATGGGCTGGGAGAATGTGTAATGAATATGTTTTAACAGACCTCTCAGCACGGAGTGGGCATGGTGGGGAGGATCCGTCTTTGAGGCCGGTAAGCTGAGTCTGATCATTTCTATATCCTTGTATAGCTGGCTTTGCATTGGAAATGCCAGATATTCAAAGCTCATTTTCCTTGCATGTCCGGAGGTTAGTAATGCTTCTCAGAGCATGAGCCTTATCTGATGCCCAGGCAACTGCATTAAAAGAAGTGAAGAAGAAGTTTGTCTAATGCCATGATGCTATTATAACCCCACTTCCCAGGGGAAGACACAGAAGAAGAAGGTTATGTAATTTTGGGTGAGGTTACTGATGTTGAGTTTGATTTTTCTCCATGTCTTATCAGCCTCCATGCTCATTGCTTTTGATAGGCTTAAGTGTTCTAGCTACTTCACTGTGATGTTATTTCTGGGTGGGAGGAGGGGATTCTGTAAGGCAGTGGGTTGGTGTTGACATTTTGGGGGGGGGGGTAACAGATGCACATTGTGTGGGCTCTTACAGAGTGGTACAAAATGTGAGAATAACAAGAGAGCTAAGACCGTCATAGAGTGTTCATCACACCAAAAAGGGACAAATATGAGAGACTTGGTCTGGATGTCCTTCAAGGATGCATCTGCAGTCCTTACAAACGGGTTGTCCTGTCGTCAGGCAGCCCTTCGGTCGGCCGGATTCCAAAGTCTGGGTCTGGCCTCGGCTGGTGTCGCACTTCACCCGACGTCATAGCTGCAGTTCTTCGGGTATAAAAGCATCAGCCGACGCCATTTTCCTCCGTCTTTCTTGCTGCGTGGCGCCCGAAGCAGAAGCTGTTCGCAAATGTGTCATGTGGGAATGAAATAGCATGTAGAACGACAATCCATATGCTAGTAAATGTTGGTATTACAAGGCAAGGAATGGCATTGGCATCTCCACTAGACACACCCTTAACAAAAGATCTTGTATCCAGTTTAAAAAAAAAACTCTGTATGGACACAGTGACACAGATGAGCCATGTGTTATATGAAGAAAGGCAGTGGACCTCAGAATACATCTGTGAAGATGTATAAGAGGGCATAACAACAATCTAAAAGGGCTAGTAAAGTGAAATGAAATACTTTCAAGGAAGTGAGGGCTGAAGATATGAAGCAAAGTAGAATAATTTGGAAATGTGTGAGGTACAGAAGCTAACCTAAAAAAGGGAAATGTATTTTGCAGCAGCTGAAGCTTGTGGGGGACCCCGTATGCAAAAATGAGAAAAAGAGGTTATGGATGGATGGATTGAAGCTTATGATAAAGATACAAATCCACATTGGGTGGCTGTCTGTGCCATGCATTCTTTCTTGGTGTGGCCTGCTCCTAGGGGATAGGTATTCAGGGTATCTTTAAACACTTAAAAGTTGTCATCTTTTTCGTCAATAAAACCTTTAATAGTGCAAATGACGTTCTCTGTGAGTTGTGGACAGCATGCAAATCATTTTTCTGACAAATATCATGTTCCTTCCCTTTAATGTGCTGTCTAGATCACCACATATACAGAAAGCAGGATTTAATCATTTTAATTTATACATTTGTTGACCTGGTACATGCACTGATCCAGGAACCCTTTTCAGGCACAACTAGGCCAAAAGGAATACAGTGTTTAGGAAATTTATGATAGTCAATAACGTACAGATCAGTTACACATTGAAGAATGGTACTTGTACAGTAAATGTTTTGAGGTTGACATAGCAATTGTATAAATTACAGGTGTTAATCTGCAGCAAATATTTTAAGTTTAGTCAGTGAAGAGCAGGTTTAGGTATTACAAAACTGAAGAGGTTACAGTAAGAAAAAATAAGAAGGCAGGATGCTGGGGAGGCTGGATGGGAATTCTCAGAGGGCTATTTACAACGTCAACAGATGTTTCTAGACTTGCTAAATCCTGAGTAAAAGTTTTCAAAGTTTAAGTAGAGCCAGGTGGGATAGTAATATGACACTGATAAATATCCATGGTGTGTTTTAAGGGATTTCTTTTTCTGTTTCCAGTCTTTTACTTATTATGAAGTCTCTAGTAGTCTTTCAGTTAAACTTAATTCCTATTGGAATTTGTTGTAAGAGCCTTGTTAAATGAGTGATGCTTTTAATTAATTTCAGAATTAATCTTCAAGATGTAAAACAGTTTTATAACTAGTAAGAGTTAGTGTGCCAGAAACCTAGCCTTGGTGGAATGATCTAACAAGAGTCAAGTGGCAGTTGCCAAGAAAACAACATGAGGTGACTGAGATAGATTTTCTGGTTAGAGAAGCATCCTTTAGACCCATAAGGTGGGAGGTGAGGGGTAGCAGCAGCATCATTTGTCAAGGACTGGAAGCACATTATGGGGACCTCAATGTTAGGAATTATACATTATGTGATACCTGCTTATACTTATGGAATTTAAAGCAGAATGTAGAGGTCATACACTTGAAAAACATATATTAGCAGACACTGTAGGTAATATATCCATCTTCCACTGATTCATTGGTGAGTTTGTGCCTCCAAAGGCTACAAGGCTACCTTCTCAAATATGACACTCTTCTTTTATGTGTGAGTGTGTGAGTGTGTGTGTGTGGGTTAACCTTGATTTTATGAACTGAATGTGAGGAGAGGCTATAGGATGATAAAGATGGTCTGGTCCCAGCTGGCACCCAAGCATCATTTGAAAGAGAATTCCGTACTTCACGTTATTCTTGTAGTCAACTCATGATATTACCAATTGAAAGGTGAAGTAGCAGATGTAAAATTGATGCATTTCAGGGATGTACAGGTAGATGTTTGAACATGGTCACCTTTCTGTGGTGCAGAACAATAGGAAACATACTTGGGGTGATCTGTTAACTTCTCAGATGCACTTTCACGAATGTACCAAGCACAGTTGGGTGTAGTGGCATGCACTTATAATCCTGGCTACTTGGGAGGCTTGGGTTGTTGGATCAAATCACATGGTGTGATTGGTCAAAGATCAAAAAGGTGAAACTTTAGAATGAATAGGTCTTGCTGGAGAGACAGATATGTGCCCCACAGATTTCCCTTCCTCTTTAATAGACTTCCTAATCCTCAAAACAGAGCCCCTCCTCCTTAGATTCAGCGAATTGTAAAAATACTGTCTGTTCTAGAGAAGATATATTTACTCTCACATTTGTTCACTTCATTTGTTTTAGTGTTGCAGTTTGTCAGGATGTCCTGTATCCTGTCTGCTTGCAATGCCCATATTTTAGACTGTTTTCTGCTTTTTCAGTGCCAGTTGTGATTGTGATATGAAGTTGTTGGGATCCTTATTCACACACCCTCGTTGTTTTCAATGACTTATGAAAAACTGATACATTGCAGGCTGACTTGTCACTCACTGTGTTTTGCTGCACACAAGTAGTTCTCAGTTTGTAGTCATCAGTCCTCTGAAACCATTTTCACAATGGTTTCCTTAGCTGAAAGACCCCTACTTAATAGTGACTATAACCACTACTCCAAATTACTGTCTTTAACCTGGCAGTATGAATTAATGATGTCTTGTTTGTTTTCAACAGCTAGAACAGGGCAGTCCGGAAACTAGAGTCACACTTACAGGCACAGAAAAGTCATCCAATGTCACCTTTTCTGTGAATGTCCTTAGTTAATAAAACCATATTTTGTACAATTTTTCATTTCTAAGCAGTTAGAAACTTAAATTCCCTAGATAACCGTTTGGGGTCATGACTTCAAGAATAACTGATATACAGTCGGAAATGTGTCAGTGATTTCATTTTATTCCGTTTCTTGCTGTTTCCTTTTTTTGCAGTACCTGAAGAAACAAAATCTATAGCCTGAAACCTGCACCTTTTTGATTTTCTTAATCTCGTAGGTCTCAATATTACTCAGGAGGGATGGTGGGAGCTCTGATCTGGATAATGTTTGATCTGAGATGTACTGTATATAGATGAAGTCTGGGGAAACTCATATCTTTAGGATACATTTTTATCAAGTCTTTCAATGATAGCTTTCAGTGACGTATTTTGATCTGAGATGTACTGTATATAGATGAAGTCTGGGGAAACTCATATCTTTAGGATACATTTTTATCAAGTCTTTCAATGATAGCTTTCAGTGACGTATTTTTAATGTTTTCAACCAAAGCCTTTCTTGGCGAGATCCATTTATTTAGTAAGTCAAGAGCTTTTGGTATAGTTGTGTGTTGCTTAATGATGAACAGTCGTTATTAATTTATTTGTGCTTTTCATAATGGAGTTGTCCTCTTGACCAGACTCATTTCATTGGAGGTTAGGAGGAAAAGTTCCATGATGATGCACAGAATTCAACAACATCTGCATTTACGAGAGTGTATTGTAATTGCTGAGCAGTATGCAGTGAACGTATTTAGGTATTGCACAGCTATATTGCTTTCCTAAGTGTTTGTATTGGTAGGCAGTTTGAACGATAGTTCGTGTAATGTTTATGGCATGTTAGAAATAGTATTGCGTAAACAATTTAAATATGTGAAACAGAATGTTATATGGCAATAACTTCTTATTCTACAAAGTTGATCAAGGGTTATAAAATGGTAAGAGGGGAAGTGAGTAAAGGTAATGAAAATACTTAAAGATGTTTTGTGATAGTGGAAAAAAGCCGTAAAGAGATGATGGAGAGGGATGCTGAGGAACAAGGAGACGCTTTGAGGAGGTGATGTGTGCAGTATGAGAAAAAAATAAGAAATGTCGCTACCAGTAGGAGAACCTAGGAAAAGTGAGTGCAGTAAGGGTATATAGCTTTTGTGACTGCAGGTGGTTATTACCACAGTGAAGAGGGAGAAAGAAAATGACCATAAGGTTGTATGATATGACAAACTAAGTTCTTCGGCTATACTATTGCTTTTTACCATGACGGGGTTGCACTTTGCAAAGGTAATATCCACAGCTGGAAGTGCATTTCATTAGCTTGGAATGTGCCAACAATAGAAGATCTTCCCAGATTTTGTTCTCTACATGTTCAATGCCATTTTTAACCTGTAAAAATAGGGTGTTGGATTATGTAAGTATAGCATTTCATATAAATATGGATTTTTTTACATGAAACCTAGGTCTGCTTCAGTGCAACACAGAAGTGCTAATAACGTTTTAAGACATTGAGTTTTGTTTTTCATTCCACAGATAGTTTATTCATTGGTTCCACAATAAGTATTCTTTTCCCATTAGATGCCAATAATTTTGATTAAGCATACCAAAGTCTTGAAACACTAGTCAAATTCGTGTAAAAAGTTGTTTATACATATTAGAACATGAATAAATTATTTATTGCATTCCTTTTGGACAGGACTACTCGGGTTCAACACTCCTGCCACTATTTACATAAGTGAATGTTAGCATTTTTTGCATTATTGATTTGAACACATCATTAAATGATGTCTTGTCCATCAGCGTCAGTCTCTATAAGATATGAATTTATGCTACTGTTGAAACCTCTGGGTATGTATGACCATCCATTGGACGTACACATCAAAGATGCTACTTATCTGTCCATACTGATTCTGATGATGTGCCTGGATTATCATTTAGTCCAAGTGTTTTGTTTCCCTGCATGAGTAGCCTGGTGGCTCACTGGTTAAGGTCTCTGCCTGATATATTCAGGGTTGGATGTTCAATCCTGAACTTTCCTTTCACTCTGTCTGCAAAGTCTACATATCATGCCTGTGTCTGCATGAATTTTGTAAGAGTATGCCACTTTGTCTTCTCAAAAATTTGCAGATTGATTGGCTACTGTAAATGGTCTGTGTATGTATTGCACTGTCCTTTGCCCTTGTGACTGTGATCATGGCTGAAAAGGTTTAGATAGGGGACCAGTTAACTTGACTGTTTAACATATGACCAAGTCATTAAAATCTGTTCTGGATTTGCACAGTCATTCCCTATCCTTCGATAAAAATATTTTACAAATGTTAATGCTACATCTTTCTTTAGCTTGTGATGGTTCCATCCTTTAACCATGTTTTAGTATTTCTCACACCATTCTGGCTATCAGTTGAGCTTACCTCCTGGAGAAGAACCCCAAATCCAGCTTGCCAGGTGAAGGAGAGGGCCTTAAGAGACAATGGCATGGAAGCATCTTTGGAAGCCTGACAGATTTTCTATGTGCTTAATTTCTCCCCATGCCACCTGTTACAAAAGGGGCTGAAAAGGTTGATCTCTTGGCCTTTTTATGAATGGATGCCTGACACCTGTGAGCAGATCTGTCTCTCTTGATTGAAAGTATCCAGGAGAATCTAAAAGAAATGTTTCAGCAGTCTGTGAAGTTCGTGTTTCCAGAGATTGTTTGTATTACGTGTGTTGTTGCCAAACTAGAGATTAATAGTTACACACCTTAGAGTGAACATGTACTATAATGTCTTTGGAGCTCCTTAAACCAGTGTACACTACATACCTTGGGCACATTCACAGATTAATAGCTGCCCTGGATGAAGGCTTATCTGTCCATCCAGCTTAATCTGCCTGTAGTGTTTGACACAGTGCCCCACGACAGAACCATTGATAAGCTTAGGAATCTAAAGATAAATTGATTCAGTCTCACAAGTTGAGCAGATAGCAGACTTTCCTTTGCTACTGGGAGATCAGAAAGATGCGAGTTCTATTCCCAAATCCGGTGCTTAGATTTTCCAGTGCTGACTCTGTGGTACAATGTAAAAGTGGTATTGCTCTCGTTTGGTATGCCATACTTTGGATGCAATGTCAAACCAAGGTTCTGTCTGTCTGAGTTGATGATGGCAAAGAAGGATGCAAAATATCTCATGACACTTACCAAAAAGAGTAGAACATTTTTAAGAGATTAAACATTTTTATTGACATTAACATCGTGTACATCATGACCATATATGTCATTCCAGTACTAAAGAGTCAGTTGTCTATTGTACAAAAAGAACAAAGTAACACTCCACTTACTTCCTGTAATATTTAAACATCTTGTTACTTGATCAATTATTTTTCTATACCCTATTTTTGTTAATACAGTACTTCCTCGTACCTTCTTTGCCAGATAACCAAAATTCATTGTTTACGTGTTATATTTTATCCATAATAACTTATCTTAATAACATCCATATTTAAAATGGCTTTCAATAGAGCTATACCTGTTTATTCAGATGTTACCTTCTAAAAATGTAACTTCTTACACCCTACAAGAGTTGCTCTGTTTGTTTACTCCTATTGCAAAAGACTTGCTCTCTGTGTATGTGACTTATTTTGGTGTAAGGTCCATCTATAACCAGGTTTACAGTGGGGGCCAAATTCCGGAATAGCTGCTCTCAGTGTAAGTGGCCACTTATATTGAGAGTAAGTTTTTTGGAATCTGGCCCATATTTTCTGCAGTTATACATTTTTGTATATTATACATCCTTTTAACCAGCATCATATATTTCACCTCTCCTTTACTAGATTATTGCTGTGGAATAACTGCCAGAAAGTATCCCACAAATAAAACTTTTAGTTAACCCTGTTTTTTTATAGTTTCTTGTCCTTGCATCTGATTTTTACCAAGATCCCACCACATGTTGGGTACTATTTTTTTCTGTCTTATTAATCCCCCATACCTTTATCTTCTGTAGTATCAGTTTTCTGAAATTCTCCTACAAAATGGACTTTATCGTGTCTCTTATGTTTTCTATTAACTCTTCTTTCATCACTTCTCCGTAATATCTTCCTGTAAATCTTTGAATTTCCCCTCTGTTTCACTTTATTATATCTATAGCTTTCCTTAGCTGTGTCTGGGCCAG
Source organism: Protopterus annectens (assembly GCF_019279795.1). Taxonomy (NCBI): domain Eukaryota; kingdom Metazoa; phylum Chordata; order Ceratodontiformes; family Protopteridae; genus Protopterus; species Protopterus annectens. Next base: position 1,625,144,009 of record NC_056735.1, on the reverse strand, counting down.
GTATACTGTTGGATTTATCATATGTAAATCCTTTAGTTTTTTTTTTCTGTATTTAGTAATCCCATTTTATTGGATGCAGTATGTTCAGGTAGCTGTTACAACTGCTGCTTCAAATTTTTCTTCTGAAAGGTAAGAATATATATTTTCCACAGCTGAGCTACATTTTTTTTATCTCCTGCAACAACCTTTACCATTCTACTCTGTTGTACTGAATCTTCCAAATTTTACACTATAGCACTTCTAAACTTGCATTAGAAAAAATACCTTTACATTTGGCTCATCTCCTATAACATTTACACTTGCTGCCATTTAAACTTGCATATATTTTATGTGCTAGCACCTTCCAGGTATTTAATGCAGATCTAAAAATGTACTCAGTCTTCAGTCTTATCACATAATTTGCATATGACACTGTCAAAAGCGTACCACAGTCCTCTTGCCTTTCCTTCCTTTTGTCACTACTCTGTTTCATTATAATAGTATTCAGCAACGGGACTAAAAACAGAATTTTGTTTGACCTCTCTCTTCATCTGTGCCCCCTTTCACCAGCACATATATTAGTGGCTTTAACCACATGCTTATATATTGAACTAATGTTTGAAGCAGGTTTCAGAATTCTATGTTTACCTAATAAGTGTTTCATCATAACTTCATGATCAGTGCAGTATAAAGCAGTACTAGTATTATTCACTAGTACTCTGTCTTCACTATTAATTTTTGTTTGTAATTCCCTGATCAGAACTAACAAAATCTACAACTGTTTTCCTTAACTACTGTATAAACTATTGTGTAATTGCCTCCAGGAAATTTCCAGTTTTTCAATATTTTAGTGAGTGGTTTATAATCCATACTGTTTGCTAATGGTCTCCAATTATCCATCCCTTATTACGTTTTGTTTCCATGTACTCTCTAATATATTCATAAACATGTCTATATTTGCTCTCTTCTCCTTCCCATATTTCCGAATAAAACTTCTCATCAAGCTGGTTTCTCTGTCATCCTTTTGTCATATCTATACTTATTCCATCTAATAATGGGTCTGTATTACACACTCCCTTCCACAGTACATTCTTGATTATTGCAATTAACAAATTCACCTCTTTTGCATGATTGTCTTTTACCATTTTAAAAGTCCATTTCTCACTTTCCTTCTTTTTCTGTTTCTCATTTCCCCTGCAGTTATTTGCCTACATACCTCATGTCCTGTTAGATTCTCAGCTAAAGCGTCTTCTGTGTGGAGACATGCGTGAATGGGCCTACCTTCGTTGAAGGTTGTACGTTAGGGCTGGCAACTCAGTACGTAAAAATCTACTGCCAATCATTAGTGGACCGGAGTTCCACTGTGGCGATCCCTAACCGGGAAAAGCCGAAAGATACAACAACCTCATTACTGTTTAGTAACACAGAGCTCCTTCTTTTCAGTTCTGATTGTCTTTTACTATTTTAACAGTCCATTTCTCACTTTCCTGTTTCTCATTTTCCCTGCAGATATTTGCCTACATACCTTATTACTGTTTAGTAACACAGAGCTCCTCCTTTTCCCTCAGTACCTCCATTTGTAGGTGATTCACTTCTTTGCTCAGGAATTGGTGACAAAGGCAGAAATATTCAGGGAACAAAGGTCCAAAGTCTGACGCAGTTTTAAATATTACATTTCACGTAAATTAATAGAATAACAGGTTTTGCATTTTCTGAACAGTAAGATATATGAATATCTACTGTTTCATTATTGACTGAATTTAATTTTCTGTGATCTACCAAAAAAAAAAAATCAAAAATTTTACATGGGACAAGGCAAGAATATGAGGAAAAATCAGGAGAGCTCTGCAAAATCAGGGGCATTTGAGAGGTGTGTCATGATATATGCTTCCATTTTCAAATGCCATCTGTCAACAAAATGAGTTCCTCTTTCTTTCTTTACTTAGTGTGTATTTTAAACATTTTTTTTATTTTTTTCACATTCTCATACAGTTCTCTCTCATCTTAAACTTGCTTTCATCTGTCTTCTCCAAATCTTTATGATAAATAATTTTGTATACGTTTTCCTGTCTTTTGCTTATCATTCCTTTATGATGTAAATATTGTGATTTGATTTTCTCTTTATATGCCTTCTGTCATTCCATCCAGGATGTAGAGCAGAAATGCAAATTTTATGATCCTCCCACAACATGTCTCTTCAATATCAAAAAGGTTGTCTTGCAATGCAAACACATCTTTATTCATCAATTAATTAACTTATTTTCCATTGACACTTGCTCTGACCTTCTTGAAGTCTGAAAATACCCATTGACAGTTTTGATCTTAATTCCTACTGTTAAGTAAAATAATCTGCTGTACGTTCTACATTTTCCTTCTTGTAAGTCCATCCCTCTTTCTCAACTATTTCCATTTCTGCTCTCGAGACTTTTTAGCATTGTCATCTTAACTCCTGAAATCTCCTGCTTAAGTGATATTTGCTGTATCTTAAAGGTATGTATTGTTTTACTAAAACTGTTAACCTTATTTTTTCTTTTGCATAAATATCTTTATTATATAACTTAAAATTCTTACTTTAATGAAAATGGTCTGAATTAATGTTCTCACCACCTCCCCAGTAAATGCCCACTTCTTTGAATCTATGCGCAAACTTGCCATCCCCAAACCCAGCAGGCATATAACATTACAATTCTACCATGACTGTACTCTGTTTTTTCCTTTTTGAAATGAACCGTATGCCTTTAAGAAGGTGTTAAAACACTGAACAACTGTGAGTTTCCCACACTGTAATAGTGTAGACATTAGTAGTTTATTTGAACGCATCTCTCATCATTAATGTTTTCTGTTCCTTTTACTTTTTCACTCTCCTGTACTACCACCCCCCACCCCTTTTTTCCATCCTTCTGCTCCTCAGTCCGATTGTCACACTGCATATCTGGTTCTCATCCTGAATAACATCTTGCCTTTCTTTCTTGTACAGCAATGCCCTTTTCAGTTTCAGTATTAAAAGCACCATCACCCTACACATCTTTTTCAACACAAACTAGAAATGTTCCATCTTTTATATTTTCTACTTTTAAGGTTTACAGTTAAAGTTCCTGTGGAAACCTCCTCAGATTGATTGTATTTTGTTCTGCAGTGTTTTCACACCATTTTCTCTACAGAAATAACATTGTTTCTGTTTGTCACCATAAAAAACAGTCCCTCTCACATTAGCAGTTCCTGTAACAGTAGGCACATGAACATGCAGGTTACCTTTTGTGAGCAGTTTCCCCAGCTTTCCAACCCTGAGTCCATATCTCAGCTCTATCCAGAAATGTTTAACGTAATTCCCATTTTCTGGCCCTTTCAGTCACTGGATACTGCACTTGTACCAATGAACTTCACTTCCTTATGGATTCAAGATTTCACCCTATGGAGTTGACTTTCTATCACTAAAATGATTTACATTTCTGAGTATTACTGTTACATTCTCAAAATGATACATCAAAGATTAGCTGCTCATCAGATCCAGATGTGTGATATGCACCCAGAGATTGCAACATGTATCCAAAACCAAATGACAATCTGGGATACCCTTTAAGCACTAAAAATAAATTTGATTTTTTCTGTTTTGCTGTCCAGACTTGAAGTAACACAATATTACTTTTTAGACTCTCATTTTAGCCTCTCCCTGTCTCAACCCTCAAAGTAAAGGAACAGCACCTGTCACAACAGTGGTATAAATCTGTTTGACCCCACATTCTTTCTTTAGCTAAACATGTTCCGCAAGAAAACCCATTTGTGCTGCAAATTTTGCTTGACCTCTGCCTTCTAGTGGCATACCTGCAAGAAGCAACTCTTGCACCTTTGTTTGGGCATCAGCAGCATCTTGTCTGTCTACCAGCTCTCTCTGTAACCTGAAGCAGTGTTCCAGTTCTGCAAGCATCTGCAGTAACACTATGGTAATAAAAACACCAGGCCCCAGATCAGTGATGGCTATCTGCTTCTCCCAACACATGTTCTTCCTCCATTCCAGTAGCATCATTGTTAATGGGTGCTGCTATGCTAGGAGAACCCACTCAAAAAAAAAAAAAACTTATGAGAATTTCCCCCCTGTGTTCTGGCCAATTTTTCCTAGTCAATATGAATACCACTTTGGGTCTCCTTTGGAAATAGACCATAGGCCGAGTAAGACTAACTCAGTAACATTATAATTGTAATAACTTGATACGCAATGGGCTGTGTAGTCATATACATCTAATAAGATTAGAAGGACTTGTATTAACAGAACTGTAGCTAGGGTGTAGCAAAGGGGAGGGGGCAGCTGCTCCAGGCGCAAAGTGTTAGGCATACGTGTGGCACATGACAGTCCGTCTCAAGAGCATTACCTGCTTTCAGAAACGCAAGCTGGTATTGTTTCTTGTCTAAACTAAAGCGCATTAGCACTCTGTGTGTATAAACTGTAGCAGGAGGTTATTACAAATTTAATAAGAAGCTTGCTACAGTTTAAAGACAGAGGAGCTTTTTTGCTACTCAGAGTTGAGGAGCATAGATACAGACTTGGCTTGCTCCTTAAGGTGATTGTGAATGAACTTTATTTTTTTATTTTTTGCTGGGGAGGGTACCAAATCAGTAGAGAGCATTGCCTGCATGTCGTAGTAATTCCGTGTCACTGGTGGAGTCCCTCTAGGATTTGTCCTCTTTTTGCTTTGATATCTTTTTGAGCCTGATGTTAAAACTTGTGTGGCTATCAAGCATGAAGATGACTACAAACTTGGCAGCATTGTCTGTAGTACTGCTGATACCACCTTCCTTGAAGCAGCACTTAACATCACAAATTTGTGAAACAATAGAAGTCACCTTGTCTTATAGCTCAAAGTTGTAGTATTCTGTCATTCAGCATTGTACACCATTGATGGGTGGCAGCAGCTAAAGGTTGTTAAACGTTTAGCCCTTGGAGTCATTGTAGATGTTGACTTCCATATAACTACTACTATTCAAAAAGCAGATTGAATTGATTGGAACATGATAACATCCCAGGCTGCATCTTACATGAAGTCAGGCATGAACTTGCAGCACCATTAGGCACCCAATTCAACCAAAGCTTGAGTACTGGCTTCATCCCAGCTGAGTGGAGAACAGCCACTGTCATCCCTTTAGACAAATGTGGAGCTTCCACCAATCCAGGAAATTATAGACCCATCAGCTTAACTAGTCTGATCTGCACGGCCATGGAATGGATTATCATGGACCTCATTAACAAGGACATTGGCAACCTCCAAACTCTTGATACCACACAGTTTGGCTTCATCAAGGGGAGGTCGTGTCTATTAAATTTGGTTGACTTCTTTGAGACAGTCACCAAAGCCATGGATGGGGGAAGACTGCACACCACCCACCTTTATCTGGCCAAAGCCTTCGACACTATTCCCCACTTGGGCATAATATATAAACTCTCTCTACTAGGCATCAATCCATATGTTACCAGATGGGTAGCTAACTTGGCTCACTGATAGAACCCACCTATTCAAAAAAAAAGGAAGCAGCCTCAAGCAGTAGACCCATAATGAACGTAATACTCCAGGGTTCAGTCTTGGAGCCTCTGTTATTTGGGATATACTTTTCTGAGGTGCAGGCCAACACCTTTGGGCTATGGCTGACCAAGTTTGCAGATTTTTACAAGCTTGGCACTGTTATCAATTCCCCTAGTGATGTGGACATCCTCCAAGAGGGTCTCACCCAAACAAATGACTGGTACCAGAAACATGGCCTCAAGCTGAATACTAAAAAATGCATCATCGTCATCCTTCCCCTTTGGGGCGAGTGATGTCCGCACAAATTATCACATTAGTAACATCCTAAGCATGCAGTCAGTCCTGAGCAATTTGGGCACTTAGGTTGATAGCAACCTGACTTTTAAGCACCATGTTGCTTCCGTACGGAAAGCTTTCTACATGGCCCACCTCATAAGTAAGGGTATTTCATCCAGGGACAAGGAGGTCATAACATCCCTGTATTCTTCCCTTATAAGGCCCATTAGTGAGTACAACGTCCTGTTCAGCATGTACCTCACAAAGCACATGCAGCAGCTGGAGACCACAGAGGATCCTCACCAGGAGAATCTAGGGCCTCAAAAATCTACCATACACAGATGGGATAAAAGCCCTATCCCTCTACTCCGTTTCATATAGATTCCTCAGAGGTGACCTGTCTGGCATACAAGGCGATCTCTGACCCCACCTTGCTGGGACTGCTGCATATCCGCAAGTCAAGCTCCACTTGAGTAATCTCCATGCGTGGCCTCAACCTGGTGTGTGACGTCCGTAGGAATTGTTGGTGAGACAGATTTGTGTCCCAGAGATTCCCCCATCTGTGGAATAGACTCCCTCTCCATGTCAAGCAGGATACCTCTTTACCCCTTTTTAAGCACAGCCTGGATATCGGAATGGGAAACAGAAAATACATCCCTGGGATTCCACCCGTGTCTCTGCTCGGCAAGGGTCATCGAGTGCTGACTTCTCTGAACACGGGCTAAACTTTTAGCTAGGCTTATAACAGCCTCATGGCCAGTAGCCTAGTAACTTCCTATGATCACCTACCTGATCTAACATGGCATTAAGAGCTATGCCAAGCAGGTAATTGTTTCCTTGTATGGAGCTGTTATCTGACCAAATAGAGTTTTTTACCCTGTTCTGCAATCTACTCACATGATAGCTGGTGCAGCCAGAAAAAGTACAAAGATTCCTCACAAAAGGAACTGAAGGGTTTCAAGGCTTTTGTGTGATCAGTAAAGTACAAAAGCTCTTCTCTGTGTTTTATCATCTTAGCAGAGGCCTATGGCTAAAGTACAGATCATTAAAAGTCCTATTCCTGTTTGACATCCATTGCTTATAATGCCCGTGTTAACCTGAAGACAAGAGAATGCTCAACCTCAGTAAAACTGACCATCCACACCATAAAATGTGACAGCTTCATATCTCAGACTGTGATGCCTAAAGAATAGCCCCACTCCCACTCCCACTAAACCCACTGGGCACCCTTAAATTCCTGTTCGGGATCCAGGACATCAAACTGATTGTTGTCTGATAGGCCTTTAGCTCCTTCACCAAATCTGTGAACCCTCTCTTCATGGTTGTCAGTCTTTGAACATTTTCCAGACATCTGCTTAAACCTTGTAACCTTGATGAACAGCACACAAAAAATCTAAGAAATTGTATATTAAAGGCAGTTTAGTGGCTGTTACCTCACAGTGTAATTGAACATACAATGTTACGGTACATATTAATGTAGGATATATGGTTAGGAGGACTTCAGGTTTCCACTATGAAAGGGCCCTTTAGCTCAGTGGGACTAACCTGCCTCACAAAACGGATTAAACAGATAACTATAGCTGCTTATGATAGAGCACGACTTTAAATTAATTGCAATTATCTAGAGAGGCCTCTTTCAATAAATACAAAGCTTGATATCTGTGGAAAATTGCATCAGGATGCCTGTTTTAATTAGGTTGTCATGATGTACAATAGGAGAGCAGTTACATAAGTAGAGTGACTCAAGAACTGTAACTGCAGATCTGTTAGGAAAGTGTTAGGTACAGTTTTTCTTAGAAGTTTAATTACACTTCTAGAGAAAAGTTATTTAACATTTTAACCAATTTAGCGAATTCTTTAGCTGTTGATTAGAATAAGATCCATAAATGTTTACATAGCAAATAATATGTTATTAACAGGAAGTTAATGTCATAACATCTGTGATTGTAAGAGTGAAATAATGTAGAGTAAAACCATGTTAAGCAAAAAAAAGTATAGGAGTAGTAGACATTTTGCAATATTTGTGTACTTGTATGTTCATAATTGATATTCAACCCTTATGCAAACCATTAAATGAAGAAAAAATAAGTAACTGTACAAAAATAATTTGGGATGAGAAGGCACAAGTACTCTGATTAAATATTTCTTAAATAAAACAATCCATTGTGCAGAAAGGAGTTTCTATTTCAGTTTAAACCTAATCTGTGAATTTGATCAAGGCAGCTGCAACCAAGTCTCATATTACAGAAACAAATTTGAATGTTCTTAGTCCCACTGCTTACTCTATCCTGATGGTCGCTCATACAAAGCTGCACTTATACCGAAGTGTTACATGATTAGCTAAACCTCTTAAACATTTTCTTTTACTTGTAAGACTTCCCTAGAAAAAGGAATGGACTGATAGGCAGATGGACCCCCTCTTACTTGCCATGAACTAGATGAGACTAACAGCATGCTTCAGACTGTGAATGGTTGACCACCCTGTTTTGGGTCAAGGTTTAAAGCAGGTGGTCCAAGGAGTTAGAGGCAGCATTCAGTCTTAGGAGACGTGGCGGTTAGTCCCTCTACCCTCCAAGCTTTCCAATCATTTTGAATGGTGACACAGCACTGCAGTAATGTGGCACAGCTGCAGGTAAGGGGACTCTTGATTGTAGAGACTATGCAGGCTGTCCATGGTGTTTTAGTACCCTGCATCAAGACTTGGCCTATAACTGAAAGCAGTCTCCAGTGACTGACAGATCACTTCAGCATGAATGGAAGCCAGCCAGAGACCTTTCCTGAATATTACAAAGGCATGAAATAGCAAAGCATGGACCTGTTTGTATCCCAAGCTGGCAGACAAGTGCATAACATTTGCTTGAGTACTCCTTGTCTCACATACACAACTTACAGTCAGTCAGTTGGTACCTGGCATTTGCACATTTCCTTCAGTCTTCATTTTGGCTGCTAAAAGCAAGGATTGTTCTGATAGCCAAGAGAAGCCTAGTTCTCCTGTCTGAAACAGAATGCAGGAAATTTAGCTTCTCCCTTACACAGCAAGCTGTTGACTCTGCAAGGGCAGACATTAGTCCACTCATTCTTAAGGGATTTAGGCTAGTGGCTTGGAAAATTTCAGGGTGGTACTTCGTAACCAGCTTTTCACCTCTGATAGACCAAATCATACAAGAATCAATTAGACCCAACACAGAGAAGTCTTAAAAGGAACAGGTTTTCTAACTTCAAGGGAATAGCGCATTTAATGCTTCATGCTGCATCCCACAGCTCTCTTGGTTCCCCTCAGAGCTTTTTTTTTTGGCTAATTTTCTTACCTAGGTTTCCGTTATAGTGCAGCTGTCAGCCATCTTACTTTGCATGCTATAATGGTGACCCCATTCTCAATATGCAGTGTGAAGGAATTCCTTAAGTATGCCTTAAAGCTGGGACCACCACTTCCTCCACCCAAGAAGACCAACCTCTGCACCTGTGGCCTGTTTCATCAGTGAGAAGCTAACTCCTTTTCCATCTGAATCTGTTAGCACAGCTGCTATCCAGGTATTTATTTTGGACTTTGTTTCTAGTTGCCATTTTTGTCAATTAGGAATATTTCTGAGCTACATTCTGCAGGGAACCTTATAGATTTTTATAAACATATAGCATCTGTGTAGATAAACACATCTTTAATGCTAGAGGTGGTTTTGGAGCTTTCTTTCCATCATCAGTTCAGTTTCCTATATTTTTTCTAAAGTCAGAGAACAAAGTGAAAAAAAATGTTCATGTTGTGGATGTCCCATGTCCATATGCTTTATATACTCACATAACTATAAACAACCTTACCAGTTTTTACCCTTCATGAGAGGAAACAGGATAAGTGAGCATGCAAACAGATCTTCTCCAAGTGGCTGGCCATCTGAATTTTATTCTGCTGCTACACCTGTTTGTAAACCCTGGCTTGTTTGGTTGCAACAAATTCCACAAGGCAGCTGCCATTGTTGTAGCCCTATTCAGAGGTACATTTGCTCAAAGTATTTGTGAGGCTGCCACTTGGACCTCTATACACACATCTCTATACACCATGTATTAAACATCCATTCCAGAATTAGGGTTGGCTTTGCCTCTGCTGCACCTACCACTGTGGAATCAGGATCACTGGTAGTCTGTTATATAATTGTGAATTCATTTTAGCAAAGTTGCATTATGATGAGCATTCTATCATTATATGGGGCTACTTACCAAAACCATAAATGGGTGAGTAATAGAATCATTCATGAAAAAGAAGTTTCCTCCTTGTTCCCCTTTATTTATTTATTTTGTGTTCTGGATTCAGTCATAGCTTGCTAAAATATCTACCCTTTGTATGTATTGTAGACTTGTTTGTTTTCCTTGTGCTTACTTTGTCTAGGGTGGAATGTGTGTATGTTTGCGTGTGTGTGTGTGTGTGTGTGTGTGTGTGTGTGTGTGTGTGGAGGGGTGGGTGCAGGCTTACTAGTATATGAGTAGTGTCTAGGGATATCGGTATAGGAAGTTTGTCTTCCTCTGCCTCTTTATTCTTTCTTTCATCTTTGGATTTCTTATTTGGTGATATGGTTAACTGGTAACTTCTACCTTCCCCCTTTCCCCTGGAATTCTTTCTATGGGAGAAAAGGGACAGTTTTCTCTCTTCCCCCTCCCACAAAAAAACTTACACTTAAGTGGGCTTCCTTCTGAAAGTCACAACTTTGGATACACTTGTACTTAGACACTGGGAGTCATCTGACTGCACTTCAAGTTTGACCAGAGCATGAATGCTCACCTTTGACCTTGCTGCTCATTTTATTAATGAAGTAAAGTCATGACCCTACTGTTTGAGCATGCAGAGTTGTGATGATTGCTCTCCCACATCTCTAATCTAACAGATTACAGAAAACAGCATAGCAAATGACAGGGGAGATTTTTGGATCCATTGGTAAGGCCCTTGTTTTGAGCCGTAGTCTTCCTCTTTAAAGGCTCTACAGCAGGAAAACTGATATGATTATGCTTACTGTCACATTACAAGGTTTCAGGTATTGAACATTTTCTCAGTTTAACCTTTAACATTTCGATCTATCCTTGGATAATGGAATTCACGGAGGCAGCCTGGCAGGAAAGTTCAGCTGTGGACAGAGAGAGAAGAACCACTTAATTTTTTTTAGACATGCAAAAAAGTTTCCTTAAGATAATGTCTGGATATCAAATCATGTTTTGTCAATGGGAACCAATGGAGAAGTACATTTTCTTGAAATTGTTTGGTGTTTCCATTGATTTTTTTTTTTTTTTTTGTGTTATGAGAAGTTTGAACAGGCTGTCCAAAAAGTGCTATGACCGTGCACACTTCTTGGACAGCATCTGCAGTATAAGATTATTTCAGAGAGGTCTTAGGTCGGCTCCTATGAGTCTGTAGCTTGACCAAATGCATCTTTTTTTGTAAGGCAGTTCTGGATGAACCGTCAGTCCTAGAATAGTGCAGGGTTCTAAAAGGCTGTCTGGTGCACTGTTATGACATCTCTCCACTTGACAGAGGTGCAAAAGGATGATGATGATGTACACTCTGCCTGCAAATTATATTTCACTGCTGATATACCTCCAGTGATAGGAAGGTGGTACAACTGAATACTCACCTTAACAGCAGCTCTTCAGTAAGGAGCTGTAGTAATTAGCCTTTAAGTACCCTCACACTGTCTCCCTGGAGAGGATATTGTATATACTCCTGTTGGATTGTTTAATGGTGGGACATAGTGATTATTCACTGTGTTATATTTTAGATGTGTTCACACTTTAATAGCCACACACAGTTTACCAGAAGTCATCTTAGAACACTCCCTTCATTGGAGGCTGCAGGACATGTGCCATCCTGGGAGACATTAAGATGGCTTAATGTTACACGGGCTTGGAATTGGATGGTTTGAGACCTGCATCACTGCTGCATTGTATATGTTTACTACTGCCCAACCTAGAAGTTTGGCACAGATGTAGGGGATTGGTGTATGGTAGGATTGCCCATAAATTATGACTACATGCTGATGTAAATAGTTATTGAAGATCAGCTGTTAAAGTAAACACTTGCACAGCTGTACTTCAGTGTGTAAAACCTCAAATAATTTGAAATGTATAAATAACGAAGAATTATATGTGTTAAAAGTTGTGAATGCTTAGCTGGGCTGGGTCATGGTTGAAAATGGTCTTGAACCAGCCCACGTACTTAGCAAACAAAATCAGTAAATAAATAAAAGCAGATCCAAGAACAATAACTCCTTTTGGATAAGAGTTACTGTTGCACAGCAGTCATGGTCTCGTGTCCTGAGCACGGAAGTGTAGCTAAGATGTTATGTTCATCTCAGGTTACAAGTATAATGAACTCTGCTTGGTGGTGTTTTATTTTTTTGAATATGATCATGTGCATATATGCCTGAATATTTTAAGGAAAGTGTCCTTTTTCTTCCAAAGTAAATGCAGCATTGAGATGATAATACAGAAACTATATTCATGACACCCAAGGATGTTTTGCATTCAGCTTAGTGTGCAAATTAAAAACACCAGTGCTGCCAATAGGTATCTAAGAGGAAGAGCAATGTTGTATTCTGTCATTCTAACTGGTTTCACAATCTTGTTTTTACCTCTGAGGATTGTTCCCAAGAAGTGCTTCAGGGGAATGGTAAATTGAGTCTGTAACAGGCTGCCATGCAAAAACAGAATATAAAAGCCATTGAAGCTAGTAAGAGCGGTTGCGCTGTTTTCAATAAGGTTAAACTATCCCAGGCACTAACACTATGTTACCTGACAGTCAGCAGTTACATTAGCCAGTAAGAAAATTCTTAATGCAAAATTTGAAGATGTGTGATTTAGCAGCTGTATGTCATCTTATTGTAAATGAAGACAACATTTAAGTTAGCGATCATACTGTTTGAGTAATTTGAAGCAATCTCTAAAACCTAGATGTTTGGAAATAGCCAGTAAGTATACAGTGTTCTGTTAATCATTTATATCAGCAGATTGAATAGTCAGAGGAGATGGTCAATGGAAATTGAAATGGTGAGTTTAGAGGTGGAATGGCCTAGCACTAAGCACCAGATTGCCCAGTTAAAAAATGCCCAAACTTTATATAAAGACAAATATATTATGAGGGCAGAGCACAAACATTTATTTAAAGGTTCTTGGTATTCCGGAAGCTTGAGATGCTGGCATGGGGCTAGAATCTGCTCTCCATATAATATTTAACATGTATTATCTCAACAAGCTCCAGAGTACTATTCTGTTCAACTGGGCAGGTTTCTCAGGACATTCATTTGTAAAAACTCCACAGAACAAACTTCTTGTCCCAGACCTGTAATAGTGAAATTTGCTAACTCAATAGAAGATTTTAGATGTCATAAGAAGAAAGTCTGTCTTGCCAGTCTACGAGGAGAAGCTATAAATCAGCAGATAACTTTTTTCTTCTTTGATATCTAAGAATATAAAATCTATATTTGTATGCCATGCAAAAGTAAAGTAATGGGGAAAAGTAGTATGTTTGTTGTGTTCCTCAGACGCTGAGGCCAATCATGCATTAACAGTTTTGGGGTATTGTAACTGATCCTGATTCTCAAAGGTCATGTTTCTTGTGATGGACACTTCTGGACTGTATAGACTCAGATTTTATTTAACTTTTAATGTGTTCCTCTTCTGTAATTTTCTTTACACCATTCCAACTTTTTTTTTTTTTTTGAAGCACAGGTGAGCTATACTAAGTTCTTACTACTTTTGGATGAAACTCACCAAATTACAGATGTTTATTTTATTAAGTATTTGCAATGTCTGTCAACAGATATGTTAAGAATATTTATTAATATTAATGGTATCTGCATATTTCTTAAACTTAAATTGTTAAGATTTTTGCAAACAAGGTGGTAGAATATTATTTATTTTTATTTATTTATTTATTTTTTACAAGAAATGCATTTGTTAGATAATCAATATGGTAAACTGACTAGCAAATATTTTTGAGTAAAATAGGTGTACTGCAGTTTAGGTACTACCAAGTCTCTTAGGGTTATGATGATAGTGACGAACAAATGTACTTTTCAATCCAGTATGTTTTTATAGTCAAAAAGGGGGGGGGGGGTTAGATACTTTTATTGTAACTTTATAACATTTTAGTAGGGTGTATTTATGATCTTTTGCATTTGATGTAATATTTTTATGAAACAATGTTTCATGACTAGCATCACATGAGGGTGCATGGTATATTTTGAGGAGGGAGTGTGACTGGAACAATGTTTTAAATAAGTTAGCTTGATCGTGCCTTCTCAAAATTGTTATGAAATGCATGGGAGACATTTAAATCAGTTTAATGCCCAGAAGAATATGACTGATGAATGGTGATGCAAATCTCCAGACAGAATTGAATGTACACACATTTCTCTTAATATAATAATTACTGCAAGTACATGGCTTTACAGTATGTCAGCAGTTGTATATTTGATGTAATTGCTAAAGTGAATGAACCCTGTACTTATTCAGAATCAGATCATTGTTTAGTAGGTATGAGTATATATTCTGTGAAAGTTAAGTGAAGAAAAAATGCTAAACGAAGGATGTTTAGTTACTGGTTTAAATCCCCAGAGTTTTGTTAAACTATTAGAATCTTTCAGTTCTTGGAGGACAATAAAAATGAAGCTGTATCAGTTAGCATCCAAAGGGATGCATTCAAAGTAACAATTTTTAATTATACACTTTCATTTAACGTTGTCAGAAAAATAACCAGGCATAAATAGATATTTGTTTTAGATTAACAGATCATTTTAACAAAGGTAATTTTGGCAAGTATGAGAAATATATTCGTCTCTGGAAGGAAAAAAAGTAAAGTTAAAGAATAAATAAATGCATGCAACAAATGGACATTTGCAAGGTAGAAAGTTTACATATTGTAATCTTGATTTAAATAATGATTCAAAGAAAGTTTAAATCAAGATACAATATGTAAACTTTTGGGAAGGCAGTGCAGAGAAATTACCTCAAGAAATTTAATTGCATGTCTAAAAGATAAAAACAAAAAAATAATGGACAATAGAAAAATGTATACATTTTTGTTGGAAATTTGTCACACCTGTTTATAGTATAGAATGGTATAATTACTTTAATACTATACATGACTAATTACTGGACGCACCAAAATTATCGTTGCTGAGAGTGATAATGGTATGTCATTAAACTATGTTAAAGAAGCAGTCTCATCCTTAAAAGAATAAATTTGCCAGGACCTGATAGCTATATTAAATGAATTTTGCATAACATTTCTAGAGTTAATTGCTTTATATTTATTACAGACAGTTCAGTTTTTAACAATTTCCTCATGGAAAGTTCTGAACTCCTAGATATGAACAGAAATACATCTTTGTAAGCAGAAAAATGAGGGATATTGTTTGAGAACCTTCTAGTCCTTTATCAAACCTAAATGTGTACTACAGAATACTAAAAACATTTGATGGTGGTGATAATAATAACAGCACTTTTTAACTTTTTTAGATGCAATCTTGGTTACTAATCAGTAGTATAGTAATAGAGTCAGAGTGGTACCTGGGAAGGTGGAATTTGACCACAATACTGGGGATACTTGCTTACTTGCTTGTCATGAGAGGGCATTTTAGAATATTAATGGTGGTATGCTTGTGAAGGGGAAATTGTGTTAACAGACTAACGATGACTCGCCGCATTCTAATATTACATAAGGTTGGAGACATCTATGTCTCAAAATGTGATTGTCAGAGAAGTTTTGCTATAATTTAAGTAATGTGGCGTATTACCTACCATAGTAGAATTCCAGCAATACTGTCCATGTTGTGAAGCATTGCAACAGAAGTGTCAGCAGGAGAGGGAGCTGAATCAGCCTAAGGGAATTCAGCACCAGGGACAGAAGCTTTTTACAAGTGTTAAAACAGTAGAGTAAATAATGCCACCACTTCATAGACCTTAGTTTTTACTGAGGAACTGTGGTGGTGATGGTGCGGTAGCATTGTCGCCTCACAGTAAGACGTTGTCCTGTTAGATTCTCAGCTAAAGCATCTTCTGTGTGGAGACATGCGTGAATGGGCATACCTTCGTTGAAGGTTGTGCGTCAGGGCTGGAAACTCGGCACGTAAAAATCTACTGCCAATCATTAGTGGACCGGAGTTCTGCTATGGTGACCCCTAACCGGGAAAAGCTGAAAGATACAACAACATTTTTGTGGGAGGACTTTGAGTAACCATGTAAAAAGTTGGGACCCGTATGAAGACCAAATGCCAAAAAAAAAAAAAAACAGACTTGCATATATATACCAAGTCTGAGATAGTCATTTCCTAGAATATTCCCTTTTCTCTGAGATGTGATCTTGGAGTTAGTATATGTAAGTTCTGGGTTGTGGGGCCTTCAGGGGAGCTTGCCACCCTTGCATAAAATAAGTTTAAATGGGAAGAATGATGACTGAGATTTGCTCTTCTGGAGTTTCAATCTTTTATTTTATTTTTATGTGCTGACACTTGGCAGTTTGAGTGCAGACATTTCAACAGGGCACCATAAAAAAGCCATAGATGATGAAAAGTACTCTGTGCAGTCAGTCCCTAGTTTATTGCAAGTGGAAGTTTATACCATAGCGGCTTTGGTTCACTTAGCTGCTGTGAACCTAATGTGTTGGAAAACATTGTGGAGCATGTGATATGAGAAGATGAATGCTGCATGGAAAGACTTTTGGACAACCAGTTTTGTCCTGTTTGTGGTGCAGAAAAATATTTCTCTAATCCCAGGATGTTTTACTGAAGGAATTGAATTTGCTGAGACTAAAATGAGATGATTGGTGAGCACTGAGAAATACTGTTGCTATGTTTGGAGTATGCACTAGGAGCTAGCAAAGTGGTAAACTACTTGAGGTGGGTTAGGGACAGCTTGTGCATGTCTTTGATTTGCATTTTTTTTTAGCAGTAGCCATTGTACTGTGTGATGCAGATGGCAATCTTATACGGGGAATATATTATTATTATAGTGTATGGAAAGATGCTTTGTGATGCCTTTAGGAAAGTAGGACATAGTCAAGATCAGTGTAATAAAAATGCATCATATGTGGCTCTAGTGAGCAGTTTTGTCCACGTGGTTCATTATGTGACATAAATAGTGAGATAATCTGTGTAAAACCTATGGGCAGGGAAATATGCATAAGGAAGGCAGTAAGTTTTTATTTTATTTCATTTTTTTTTACACAAAGTAACTTCAAAAGCGATGAAAAAAAAAACAGAATGTTTTGATGCTGTAAAATTATAATTTCAGTGTTTCTGGTTTTAGTTAGCACAGATGACTATACAGTAGGTACAGATTCTTTTATGCTGCTGGATAACTGAAAATAAATTTATAACAGCAAACGGGAACATATAAAAAATGCATTTAAAGTTGCCATCTGAATGTTTTTGGCTAGGTCAAAAATAGGCAGTATGCGCTCTCTTTCCTTCATCCAGGGCCTTTGTGACTTTCTCAAAGGAGTCAACCATGTTTAACAGGCATGATCTACCTTGAACAAATCTGAACTGGGTTGGGTCCAGAGTGTGGAGGTTACCTATGTCATTGTTAATAAGGTCCATAGTGATTCTTTCCATGGCCTTGCAAATGAGGCTAGTCAAGCTTATGGAACTATAATTCCCAGGGTCAGTTAATGGTCCCCCTTTTTGCAGAGGGAATACTTTTGCTGTTCTTCATTCCTCCATAACATAGCCAGTTTGCTGTGGTTAAACTGGGATCCAAGTGGGTCTGCTAGGTCATCTTTTAAGTTGTTTAAAAGACAACCTAGGATGTTGTCTGGTCCTATTGATGCCATGTTTTTGGCCTTGAGAGTGCTCAGATGACCTGCTCTTTTGAGATAATAGGCTGAGGAATGGTGACAGGTATACTTTGGGGGATGACTGGAAAGTGAAGTTTGCTCCAAATCTGTCCGGTAGCAGTTTGGCTGTTGCCTCCAGTTAAGTGTGGATGGTGCCATCTACAACCAGTTCAGTGCATAGCTGGGTATTCCCTTTTACATTTTGGACATAGTTAAAGAATGCCTTGTGATTATCCATAGCTACGAAGGCTATTTTTTGCTTCATAATTAGCTTTGGAGGACTTGACAAGATTTCTAATTTGTCTAATCTAGAGAGGGATTTCTTCCTTTGCTGAGCCAGTTCCCATTTTTTTGGACATTTTCTTTCTCTTGTTGTACAGCCTGTTTATACTAGGGGATCCACCAGAGTGGCTTGTTTTTATGGCAAGACCTGGTTGTAGTCCGGTCAGGTACAGCTGATTCTGTACAACTGCTTAAGTGATTATTCAAGGCATTGGTGTACACCTCTGCATAGGAGTGAGTATTCTTTGCATTTGAGGGTGCTTTGTAACTTCTTATACCATCACTTAGTAGGATGTAATTTGCCTTTTGAAAAATCTGTAAGTGTTTTTGAGCTTGATGGGGTATCTGTTCTTATAATTACATTGAATGAGACTGATTTATAGTGCAGAAAGGACATCACATGGGAGGGGGGGGGTACAGTGCTCTCCTATGTTAGTCAGTACAATGTCCAGGACATTTGAGCCTTTTGTGGGTATGCTGACCAGAGCATTTGTATTGACAAAGTCCTAGAACCTCTGAGCCACCATGTTTGTGGTTGTGTACATTTCCCAGTTGATGGTAGGGTATTTAAAATCACCCATGAGTAAGGTGTTGGGCTATATGGCAAGTGACTCCAGTAAGGCCGGGTATGCAAGTATGCTCTTCCTGTTTCATGGTGGGGGACCTGTAGCTAGTTATGATGTGGTGGGGGGGTTGCCTGTAGTTAATTGGACATGGTGTAGCTCAAGACTCGTATAGTTTGACCAGTACTGAGGTGTACTTATCGTTAATGAAGATGGATATACCGCCTCCTCTGGTTCTTTAATGCTCAGTTTGTGGTCTGAACATATGGCAGGTATTGTAGCCCTGCACAGCCGGGATGCCTGCTGCACCTTTCAGCCATCTATAATAACCAATGACCAGCAGAAACCAAAAACAGGGGAACAACCACCTATAATAACCAATAACTAGCAGAACCATGTCATCATCCTTATAGACCTATTTTATAAAAATTCTAGTGGCTGCAGGTCTTGTGGCTTATTCTACAAAAGGCATACTATAAACAACCTACTAAATTGTTCTCCTGTAAATAATGCTTTAGTTGGTTAACCAGAAAATCTTTTCAGATGTTTTTCAGATTGGAGTCAGGATCATAATTAGTTATTTTTCTTTGTTACTCTTCTAAGAAACAGGATTAAGCCTAGCTTCTTCTTAGTGCAGAAATTTATCTTCTGTTGTGAATGAATTAAAAATGTAAGTAATTGTCCAAATGAGGAAGAGTAGGACAAGTTTCAAAAACTACAACTTATTACCATCCGAAGTGTCAGAATAATTATGTAAAACAACATCATACACCAAATCATGTCTGACTTAAGAGTAAAAAAGTAAATGTATGGGAATATTCCAGTTCGGTAATTTCTACATCCTTCCTAGCAGTAGATGTAAAGGATGTTAAACACCTTCATGTTTCTATAGTGACAATTAACTTTATCATGTCTGTCCTATCAGTGGTGTCCAGAACTTTCCATGTCTTTGACACATTTAATTAACATTTTATCATGTGGGACCAGTATTTTTTTACTTTGAAATAAAATGCATATTAGTTTTCAAGAGACCTATAATTTTATATTATTCTTTCCTTTCTCTAATCTAGCTAAGGGTCTGTTTTTTTTATTTTTTTTTTTTAGATTTCATCCTAATGTCTCATGAAGTGGCCATATTTTCAACACCCAACCTTATTAACAAGGCATTAAAATGTTTATGACCAGTTATAATTTTCTAATTCAGCTGCAATTTCCTAAGTGAAATACTTAGTTCTGTTTCTTTCACCCCATATTGTCTCTTTTCTGAAGCTTTGAATAATGCATTTCTGACAAAACAGGTGTGGTATTAAATTAATAGTTTTCTTCATTAATGCCTTTTGTGTTAGTGAGTAGTAACCAGGTTAAAAACATGTGGGTTTGGTGGCACACTGCTGCAAACCTAATTTAGCTGTATTTTCTAGTGTTATTTTTAAATAGTTTAACCAGTTTTCATTAGTCTCCTAGCAAACATTTTTATATTCTTATGCAGATGCCACTGAACCTTTTGTACATGGGCAAAATCTGCATTCAGAATACCTAAAGGCAGGTAAACAACTGTGTGTACTAAAGAAGCCTGCAAATCAGAAGTTCCAAAAGTAACGAACATTAAGAAGTTCTTGAAACTGTTAAATGTAAACAATGTAATAGCATTTTGTTTTCTAAAAGGGTTGCCTCCACCAACAAACTCTTAGCAGAACAAACAGTTCATTAATTCATTTCCCTCAAGAATTACCAACCTTGACAAATCTGGCTTTTTCTTAAATCAGGATTTACTCAGTATTGACAAATTTTCAGCTCCATTTGCACCAAACGTAAAGATATATATGTACACACACACGCGCGCGCACACACTCGCACATATACTACATAAGCTCTGAATATTCAGCGTTACAAACCGTTAACATGAATGTATTGATATCCTCATTATTTTGCCAATTATCAAGTTGCAGAGTAAATTTTATATCCAAAATAATCCTACATGACAGATATAATGGTACAACACACACACATGCATTTGGTGAAATGCAGTCATCCACATTTTTCAAAGTGTCAGTCAAAACGCTTCTGTGTAGTCCCAAGTTATCAAACAGAACGCAACGTTAAAAGAAGTTTAAGGACAAATGGTAAATTATAGTTTTGTCGGAAAGTAATACATGAGCAGAAGATGTCGGAAGTTTTTAAATCCATAAATATGTTACTAGAGCTCTAGTGAGAGTACTGTTTAAATATAGTTGCTACTCCTCATCTCTGCCAGCAGTGCCAGAACTTTAAAAATGCAATTTTAAATTTAAGAACAACTCTGTCTTACCCCTCATATTGTCTGCAATTTTAAATGCAGTAAAGGCAAAACAAGTGTTATAGCTTTGTAAGAAAGTGGTACAGATGAAGTGTAAGAAAATGTGTAACTGTAGTAGAAGTTAATACCACTGATGATTTAGTAATTAGGAGAAAATAAAGTGGAAAACTAAGCAAAACATGGTAGAAAGTAGAACCAAGGACATTAGCATTTTACTTGATGGGAGAACAGCTGAAAATCTCAAGGAATATTCTATTACAGTTTAATGAGCTGGGTGCAGTGGCGCGCACTTGTAATCCTAGCAACTTGGGAGGCAGAGGTTGTTGGATCTACTCATGCGTGTGATAGGCCAAAAAGATGGACAGTTTAAAGTTAATGAGCAGAGGTTGCATACATGTTTACAAGACATATGTTTCAGTCAGTGACATGAAAGGAAAGAATACAATACTGCTGCTGAGATAAGGTGATGTGAACATGTTTAGCAAGAGGAGTGCTCACAAGTGGTTGTACAGTAAAGTATGAAAGAAACAGTAATATGGAAATAGTCAAGCATTGCATGAGGGTTACTACTTCTGGGGAAAAAGCACTTTACATTTTTTATGGGTTCTGTATCTACTCAAGGGTGGGAAGAAATCTTAAAATATGTTTAAAGTATCCTTTAGGTAGTTAGCTGAATCTGACAGTGATCCCAAAGAATTTAACACATCAGGTCTGTGTGTCAACCAGTGGTTCTTCACGCTTTTGCAAATTCATGTTCTTTATTTCCATAATGCTGTCTATCTTTGCCTCTGCCTCCCCTCTTTTATTGTCAGTGCCTTTTGTTGATAATCTTACCTTCACATTATGTAGTCACAAAGTTTCTCAGTATTAGTTTTACTGTCAGACCCTCCAGTGAAGAGTGCACATTTCTCTCCTTATGTATGGACTTTTTTTTTTACAGTCTCGCAGTTCACAAAATTTCAAAAGTTGTCATGAATCCAGAACTCAACAGCACTGATATTTCCAGTGCACAGCCTTAACAGCACTTCAACTCTCACAGTCAAATATTATTGGTGGAAAAAATGTAGCTGTGCTATATGGCCCTTTGTTAACTAGTTTGACTTCCAAGAAGGAATCTCTTTTTAATTGCGTGGCTGCAGTGACAATCTGCAGAGATTTATGACTCCAGGATGATAAAATCTGTCACTGCCTTTTCTTTATCTATTTTCAAAGAATCAATACATCTAATTATATTTTATATTTTATTATTATTATGTTGAGTAGCAATTTGGCTTTTATGCTTTCTACTTTAACCTTCATCAAAAGGTTCTTCAACTCTTCTTAACTTTCCGTCATCATAGTAGTTTCACCTGCATGTATGAGGTTGCTAGTATTTCAAATATCAAAAGTGCCAAAGTACTGCAAGCAGACAATCCAAAAGGAAAAACCACTTTAATGACAAAACACAGCAGAGCTTTCGGACATAATCCTTCTTCAATACTACAAACTTATAAAATTTCTTTCATCTTATATACAGGCCCAAAGTAGTCATGTGGTTAGCAGCCCAAAAATCACATGACCATAAGTATCACTCAATAAGGCAAAGTTAAAACAACACAGATAGCAATGATTCTATAGTACATAACAAAAATTTAAATAATTTAAAATTCAGCTTGCTAATATGATTAATAATCAAAGTTACACATAAAATTCATATTATAAAATTCATATTGTAGAAACAATATACATAATTATAAATTCAATCTACTGAGCTTAACCAAAATTGGTTTAAGGCTCAGCATACTGTTATATAATATGAATTTTATGTGTAACTTGATTATTAATCATATTAGCAAGCTGAATTTTAAATTATTTAAATTTTTGTTATGTACTATTATCTGGTTGCTAGTATTTCACCCAGAAATTAATTCCAGCATGTGATTTGTCTAACCCAACATTTTGGGCCCTATTCCAAAAGACTTGTATTACACTGGAATAAAGTCATTTACATTTAAAGCAGATCATTTGGAATCTGGCCCCAATGTAAACCTGTTTATAGAAAGGCCTTACACTGAGTTAACTCACTTATGTCAAGTATTTTGGAACTGGAGCAGGCTTACAGCAAGTAAGTCATTTACGCTGAGAACAAATCTTTTGGAATCTGTCCCTTTGTGTATATAATTGACTTCTAAATTATGTAGGTAGGGCAGGAGTAATAAACTAAGTAATTAGGTAAGGTGGGAGTAATTAAATAACTAGTTAGGGTGGGAGTAATAAAATACCCAAGGTGGGAGTCATGCTTCTGAACTGTACAGATTTTTGGAGAATGTCCAGATTTTTGCCTCGTATTTTATGTATGTTTTCTATAAAATTGCATTTTTCTGGCAAATCATTGGTAAATCATTGATGGTTGAAGTCAGAAAATGACAGGCTTTCGAGTTTGAGACTTCATACCCCTCAGAAAATTCATGCTAATAAAAATCTTGTTATATCAATTTTTTAAGTTTGTAAGAACGATATTTAAAAAGTGTCCCTATTTCTGGGTCTTTGCCCCCCCCCCTGCTTATTGATGGCTTTGTCCAGGTTTCTTGCTCTCTGAGGTTGAAAGGTTTGGTGGGGGTGTATAGTCTTGCTGAACGGCATCATTTCTAACTGTTGCTCCTACACCATGTTTATTTGTAAATTCTAGAACTTTCAGAGTTGACTATTTTAATTGTGTTCTACAGTCTAACATAATGGAAAGTAAACTGGCCTTGATGTTAAAAGAAAATATAGAAATACATTTGTATGGTAGATAATTTGTTCTTATTGACGAAAAAGTATACTTACAATAGGAGAGAGTTTAGGACCTATATTGTCTGTATGTTTGCAGTTCATTTATTAAGGTAAAAATAAGTGGTCGGGCAAGCTTTTCAGAATCTCAAGGCTTTGTGAGGGGAGATGAAGGGGAAAAAATGAAGGTAGCACTAGTAACATGGATATGTTGAACAGATGTTTATACATTGAGGAGATGTATGGTTGTAGAGATTGTGGACGATCATATGGAATGACACCTTTCTATAAGAACTGAAAAAGTCTGATGGTTTCTGCTGAAGGACTTGCATATGAAGGTATAAAAGTAGCCTGACTATCCAGAGCTTGTCTTGGAAGAAGAGGAGTAGGACTTTGTACAGGGTATATACAGGGAGTTAAAAATAGGAGAAGAAACGATGACAGAAGAAAAACTCTCTTAGAAATTATGAAAGCATGAAGTTGTAATTGGATGGCAAAAAGGTATTTATCTCTTTACTGGGAAGAGAGAAAATGCCATCTCAGTTGAAAGATGAATGGAATTATGAAATAAAAATACTGGGATATTATTGGATGACTTTAAGCTTTTGGTAGTAGTGAAGGTTATATTAAGGGGATGTACTGGGATCACAGAAGTAGCTCATAGGTGAGGTAGGGGGTGAAAGTAAAGGCATTTTAGATAAACTCTGGATAACTGGAAGGAATTCCAAAAGTAGTTAAAGTAGCATACCTTGAAGGGGGCAGTTGGGGATGATGAATTTTACAGTGGCAATGAAAATTTTGAAAAACACTGATATTTCTCAAAAATTGTTACTGTTATACGAGTTGTGTATTAGATGTGTGTGGATCAGTGACTGGGAGAAACTGTAATGAGATTTATTTATTTGAAAAAAAGCAGGGTTTTAAATAACTGGAAACTATTTATCACAATACCAGGGACTGTACATTATTGAAAGTATTGCAGATGAGAATATGGGCGAGAATAGGAAACCAGAAGGAATATGAAGTATATGATATTGGTAAAGACATAAATTCGTGGGTGATATTACATAAAAAATATTAGACAGTGTAATCTGTGAAAAGGTGATGTATTTGTGACATTTTTATAGTATTTAATTCTTTGTTTATAAATTCTTTTATTGACCCATTTGTAGGTCATGGAGTGCCGGAGCGTATTGGCCTTTTGGCTAAGATCAAGTGTTGGATTCTGGTACTTAGTCTCAAAGCAGAGAACACACTATCAGATAGGAGACATGCACACATGGCAGTTGTACTGACAATTTCAAGGATTGCTGATTCATCTGAGGCATGCTATTGGGTGTGGGAAGGAAACTGGACCACCTGGTGAACATCCACACAGACATGGGTAGGTCATGCAGGCTCGCATAAAAGGTATTCCTGCCAAGAACCAAGTGTTGTGAACTAACAACGTGATCAGATGTCATGAAATAATATAATTTTGGGGGAAATTGTTTGAGGCTAATCAGTTGTGTACTACTGTAAAGTCAGTGCTAATGGAAAATGTTTTGTGGTGGTAGAATGCATATGAGGGGAGTGTACTAAACTAGGATGTTCTCAGATGCCCATTTTATGTAGTTTATTTACTAGTGCAGTAGTCAAGAATTTAAAAATGTGGAAAAGTGGAGAGGGCCATTAGGAAAGGGGGTGAGATTATTTCTGTGTATTTGTCTTGTTAATGACTTTGTGCTATGTATCAAAGAAAACGTAGGCATGGAACCTGTAAGAACACTGGTTCAGGAAGTTAGGATTAGACTTCAGTAAGATGGAGTATGAGGGCTGAGAGAGCAAGTGGTGCTTAAAGGTTGTCATTATACTGAAGGGCATCTGAAGGCGTCAGTTAAAAGGGTTTGACAGGAAGATAGTATATGTTTACAGTGGAGGGAAGTAGGATAGAAATGTAAGATGTTTATGTGATGCAGATGTTCCTTCATTTAGCAGAAAACATGCACCTTATTAAATGGATGTTACTTGGAAAAGTGGCATGTATGAGTAGGTATGTATTCCACATGGTTAGAAAGAGTGGTGGATTTATGTTTAGGCACAAAATGTGAAGATGCAGATGAGTTTCTCAAGCGTACATTATATTGGAAAAAGGGCTTGAGATGGCACATCTGATTGTCAATGATGCATGTCTTTTATTATGCATATATGCTTAAACTGGTGATACAGGGAAGGCAAAGTTGTCAGATCTCTGTAGTTTAGAATGGGGAATTATGGGAAGGATGAAATAGAGTAAACATGATCGGGTTTATTGAAATGTATGAAGGAAAGTTTCAGGTGTAAAAGGAAATGGCAACTTACAGTGGAAGACTTTTGTATGACAAAGGTATGGTATAGAAGAATACTTCATTTGTATTACATTGTCTATCGTATAGAAGAATACTTCATTTGTATTACATTGTCTATCGTATAGAAGAATACTTCATTTGTATTACATTGTCTATCGTATAGAAGAATACTTCATTTGCATTACATTGTCTATCGTATAGAAGAATACTTCATTTGCATTACATTGTCTATCGTATAGAAGAATACTTCATTTGTATTACATTGTCTATCATATAGAAGAATACTTCATTTGCATTACATTGTCTATCGTATAGAAGAATACTTCATTTGTATTACATTGTCTATCGTATAGAAGAATACTTCATTTGTATTACATCATCTATCATATAGAATAATACTTCATTTGTATTACATCGTCTATCGTATAGAATAATACTTCATTTGTATTACATCATCTATCGTATAGAAGAATACTTCATTTGTATTACATCGTCTGTCGTATAGAAGAATACTTCATTTGCATTACATTGTCTATCGTATAGAAGAATACTTCATTTGTATTGCATTGTCTATCGTATAGAAGAATACTTCATTTGTATTACATTGTCTATCGTATAGAAGAATACTTCATTTCTATTACATTGTGTCAGGGTTGGAAAAGTACAATCTACAGATGCACAAAGATAGTAAAATGTGGTAAAAGACTGACAAATCTGGGTTATAGGATTTTGAGTTTAGCTAATCACAAGCTATTGGTAAAAGCTTAAATGAAATTCAAATGGAAAAGTGAAATAAAGCATTTGGTACAGCTGTCTTTGCTGGAAAAAAATAGCTAGAGTTTTGTCAGTGTGTTAAGTAAGAAGGGGTGGGGGTTCTAACTACAGTATAAGGTATTTAAACTGATTCATTTTGTAATGTTGAGAATCAAGAGGGTTTGACATAGACTAGCCTGTTCTTTGCAAAGCAAGAATTATGTACATTTAAAATCTGTATGGCTACTTTGAAAATAACTACCATGATAAGAGAGAAGAGTTTTAATCATTTATGCACTGGCTATGGTAGTTGAGATTAAAATAAAAATAATGAACCTTTGCTTTTTAATATTTGTTAACAGGGTAAGTGGACTTCTTCGAAGCCCCCTTTTCAGCTGCAGCCTGGGTCAAGATGTCAAAAATAAGATACATAAAGCAAAAACATAATCATCAAATACTCTGTGTAAATGGGTATAATACAAAGCTAGCATTTACAAATGCAGTAAGTATAGATGGAAAGTTTTAGCATAAAACTCCACATTTAGTGTAAAAGGCATATGTTAGTAATAGTGCAAAACATACTCCATAGTAATACACTCGTTGTTTTTTACCATTGCATAGCCTTGTGATAAGCACACAACAAGCATGGGTCCTAGTAAAATAAATTAGACAAGAACAATATGCATAGTCATCTACTTAGTTTCTGTAACTTACATTTCAAAGTCGTCTTGTTCCTCATCCTTCCAGTAGGTGAACTAAAGAGTAAAGGGATAAAGTGGGAGGGAAGTTTCTAAACTTTGCAGATAAGGAGGGGATGTATGCAAAGGAAATGGTAAGATGGAAATGTAAGTATATAGAGCAGGAGGGGGATTCGCTGAGAGCAGGTAAAATATATATTAACCAGTATCTGTTAAGAAAGCACATTTTTCTTCAAGCAAGTGAGAATGAAGTGACTTGACAGTTATTTGCCCAATTGTTGCAATGTGAAGCAAGTTTAGAGAAAGATTTTTCACAGGTAATGAGAGTAAAGGAAGGTCTTGAAGAGGGAAGTAATTTGAATTGAGTGTAGAGTCATTGGAGGTTTTTATACACAATTTATTGAGCAGAGGAGGACAGTGTCCCCTGTAAACAAAGTTTATATGTGAGTATAATAAGATGGAGAGTAGGACTGTTACTAACTGGTAGCAGATTTCTTTTGGTAAGAGTACAGTTTTTGAAGTGCTTTTGAATCTCTTTACATCCAGCTAAACTACCATCACCACAGTCAGATGGGATGTTAGTTTAATTTATCATCTGAATGATGCCACCTTAGAAGTACAGCACCCCAAATATTGCAGCGTGGGTACTGGAACACGAGTTCAAGCACTGGGTGGGTTAAGAAAGTCCACCTATGTTTTCTGATCTTCTTGTAAGTAAAGGAGAAAGGGCAGCATATGGAAATATTTTCTGTATCCATAGCATTTGGGGTTGGAGTGGTGTTTGAATACTGCTGTGTGTTTGCCCTATCAGCACACGGATATTTTCCTTTGTAACTTTCCTGTAGTAAACAAGAGTCCGTGAATATTTTCCCATGTGACTTGCCAGTAGTCATATGTCAGCTATCTGCGAATCCACTGGCAGAATGAAATGCCACTGCTGCATTATTGCATAGCTACATTTTACAAGTTTTCCACCCTGATAATGTGCACAACACAGTAACACATTCTAGCCTTTTTTTGGAAGGCTTTAGGTACTTGAAACCTGTCCAGTCTTGGAAGCGTATGTCATCAGCAGTCAGATAGTTGTAAAGCAGATGCTGTGATACAGAGCAGTTTTATGTGGTGTATATGTTGTAATTTTTAGAACCACTGGCTGCTGTTGGATGCATAATTGGTGCAATTATCACAAAAGATACTAGAGAACAAAATCTTTTGTTTGCATTCTTTATTTCAGAGCATATGGCCAATGATACTTTACTGAGCTAAATGCATTTGTGCTTTTTCCCCTTACATTGATCCACATAGTGATTATAAATATCCAGAAGGACAGACTGTAGGAGACTATGCCCACTCATCAGTTTGCTGCCAAGGTAGAACAAGTCTCTGTTTGCCTTAGTCATTAGGGTTGATCTTTGTCCAAGGGATGAGACGATCTTTCTGTTCTGTGACTGTAACATTCCATGGTGTGGATTGTCTGGGTGAAGTATTCCATGCTGCTTGTCTGAGAGATGAGTTTTTTTTGGTGCTGCAGTTTCAGGTACTGTTTTACCCTTGACATTAGAGCAGTGATCTTGGCCTACTTGCACCTGTTGTGGTCGGTGTCATTAAATACATATAAATTCCCTCTTCAGCTGGTGCTGTTGATACATCCTTACAGGTACAGTGGTTATCAGTTAGTCCTGATTGTGGGTGGCATTTTGGTAGTGATGTTGGCAGAAGGCAAAGACATTCATTTTTGCTCAGCGTTAATATGATTTATGTAAATAGATTGTACTAAGATGCCATCTTTTTCAGCTACAGCCAGTTACAGTAAAGTTAAGAAAGTTAAAAACTGCAAATCTGTGCAAAAGTCATACCTCCTCATTCAAAGTATGTAGCATAAAAGGTGTGAGCATCAGGTAAAGTCAGTCCAGCGAAACCAGCCTGTAAAACATTGCAACTAGCAATGACAGAACGTTACCATAAACAGTATGACAAATAGATAATTTGAGAGAAGCTGTTGTGATCGGCTAAGACAGTCATGTATGAAGTTGTCAAAAAGATGGTTTTAGTAGCAGACCGGGTATGACAGCATCTGGGTTTTACACAAATTTGGGGTGTCCAAGCAGAGAAGGTCTTAGTGCACTCAAATGAACTGAGGAAGCACAAGGCAAATGGATTGCACAGGCTCTTCAGATTAGGTTGTTTCATCTGGGTTTGGGAAGGTCAGGTGGAATATACCTTAAAGTGCCTTGCAAATCATGCAGCATGGCTCAAAGGTGGATAGTCATTGAACAGAGTGGTCACAGTAGTTTAATTGGTGGAACTTAAAACAAATAAACAGTAAGCTGAGATTAATACAGGGAAAAGAGTTGCAGATTTATTTAACATCAGATAAATGGGGATTGACTCCATGCTATGCAGTTATGTTGATTTAGGTTCTTTGGTTGGCAGTAATCCTGTTAGACTCGCCCACGTTACCTAATTGTCAGCAAGAGTGGCAAAAAAATAAGGATATTTAATCTTTGTGTATTACTTTGCCTCCATCCTTTTTTAAGTAGTTATGATTGAAGTATTTCACTCCTCAAATGTGGTACTGGTTTATTGAAGTTGTTAATGCTCTTAGGAAAATTAATAACAAATGCATGGAAAACAAAATGTGCCCCAAATATGACTTGTTTAAAGACCCTAATCCAAGAATTACAGGAAGCAGAGATGGGGACTGGCAGAATTCAAACAATATTCAAACAAGATGACTCTTAATAAAAAAATAGTCTGTGTGTACAAGCAGGTTTTGGGACTCTAAAGCATTGTAATATACTATGAAATGGTTATGAAATGCCCTATTGCACAGCTTTTCTGTATACTGTCATCTCCCCTCTCCCTTTGGTTGTCTAAGGTTGCAGCTGTGCTCCTAAAAAGATGTAATTTATTTTATAAAGTATATGGAAGTTTCTCTAGATTCACCGCATTTACTATTATAGTCATTTGATGGTCAGGAATTTTTTTTATCTAATAATTTACATAATTTATTCTGTTACATATATGCTTGCATTTGGTTTGTATGTTTACCTCTCAACTGTCGAGATTTTCTCAGAATGTGCAGATTTTTGCCTTGTACTTTTGGTCTGTTCATTTTTTTCTAACAAGTCACTAAATGATGATGGGCATTTGAACTTCAGACTTCATATTTTTCAAAAAATGCATGTCTATGCACATCCTAAGTTTATAAGAGCTGTTGTTGTTGTTGTGTCTTTCGGCTTTTCCCGGTTAGGGGTCGCCACAGCATAACTCCAGTCCGCTAATGATTGGCAGTTGATTTTTATGTACCGAGTTGCCAGCCCTGGCGCACAACCTTCAACGAAGGTACGCTCATTCACGCACGTCTCCACACAGAAGACACTCTAGCTGAGAGTCGAACCGGACAGCGTCTTACTGTGAGGCGACAACGCTACCGCAGCACCACCACCGCAGTTTATAAGAGCAATATTTAAAATCTGTCCCTATTTTTGAAACTTTGTTCCCCCCATTATTTTAGGCTTTGCACAGATTTCTTGTGCTGAGTGTGAGAGGTATGTTTGTATGTACGTAGTTTACTGTTAAGCAGAAAAGTATTTCTGAGAAAAAAAACTGGTGGTCATAATATTTACTCTCTTTATAAGGTAGTGCATTGATGGCTTTAGTCTTGGGCTGGTCATATTGAACCTACAGAGCTTGTTATATGTGAAGCTTTTGATTAGTGCTTAAAGGGACAACAAGACAAATAGCAGGTGGGGGCATATTCAGATGATACAGGTAGTATACCTTTCACTGGTGCAGTGTGGACGTCAGAAGAAGTGAGAAATCCTTTATTAATGATGTTTACTTTAGCTACAGTTTTGTCAGTGTGTTAAGTAAGATGAATTCTATCCACAGTCTCATTACAGCCGAGTGACGTCTCCAGGCCTTTCTGCAGTCAAACATTACCTGTTCATATTTGCATAAATAATTCCAAAACTATACTACGTACAAGATATCAGAATATTGCATCTTGAAGCATACATGATGGCAAACACAACTGTATTGCTATATGACCTCTGTCAGTGAGTATTTGTTAGAAATGTAAGAAGATAACTTCATTTTGTTAAAGCCCAAAGCTACACCCACTTGGAGTTAAAGGCACACACTCAAAAGAGCTGTACTGGAGGGAATGAGTTAAAGTATTTAAACTGATTTAGTAAATGCCAGCCTTAATAGTTGATTTAACAGATCAGTGTAGTTTCATATAGCTGAGTCTTTTCCCAGTCCCAGATAGCATGACTACTATTGTCTTGCAGTTTATGTTGACCCACTGATGAATTTGGGGCAGATAGTTATGGTGATCCTGAAAGCATCATGAGGTTTGCATATGGTTTGCATAGCCATGTTATTTACCTGTAATAGTGCTGAAATGCACGAGTGAAAAGACTTTGTGTAAGTTATTGTTGGTGAGTAAGACAGGATGCAGGGTCGTGCCCTGTGGTACAGCTGAATAGAGAGGGGCATCTTGTAAGAACAAGTGCTCTGCTCTCACCTTAAAGACCAGTTAATTATGTAGCTGTTTTCTTGATAAATGAGTGACCTGTCCAGAGTTTGATATTCACTTAGTCTGATGTGTGTTGAACAGAGTCTAAAGCTTTTGACGTGTAAAAAATCTGTGCATTCTTCAATAGCTGACTTGTCAGTATTATTTTGAGTAGTCTTTGTATGATAGGATGTGGCAATGAATGAACTATGGCCATTGTGGAAGCCATGTTGACTTTAACTAGATAGGTTATCGCTATACAAGATGAGCTGTCTTGCTGCTGTTTTCTTAAGTATTTTAGAGTAGAACATGGAAAGAGACCAGTCTGTAGGAGCCTATCGAATGAAGGGAGCCTTACTTTTGGAGCGGAATTATGGGTGTAAGTTTGCATAACTCTGGGGCTGTCTTGGAAAGTATATATTGACCATGTGCTGGAGCAGCATGGCTCTAAAAATGCTACAGACCCTTAAAATCTAGCTGTTAGTCTATTAGGTCTAGCACCCTTGTGATTTGGTACATATTTTTAGCCAACTTTTCACCTTCTTTGGAGAAAACGTTTGGAAGCTGAAGGATTTCATATAACTGTTGGGCGAGGTATTTCTTGTTGCACACTGGTTAGATTGGGGCTATTAATTTGGAAGAGAAGGTTGGACATTAATGTCATCATTGAAGTGGTTTGCAGTGTCTTGGTATTGAAGTGCTTAATTGTTTGCTGATGGAAAGTGGGAGGAGGTTCACTGATTTGGCTGTACCTGTAAGTTTATTGATCTTGTAAAGAAACAGTCTTAAGTTACATGGTGACCTCATTTGGTGCCCCCCCAAGACAGGTTTAGCTTTGTTGAATAACTTTCTGTGCATACTCTTAATTGTGCAAAAGTTGATAAGGAAATTTATCTTTAATAGGTTAGTTCCCATTTACAAAAGGGATGTGTAAGTTGCAGGAACTCTGGCAACATCCTCGTCTAGTAAAACACTGTGAAAATGTTATTTACTGCCCCTACTACTGACCTACTGTTCCTTGTAAAAAATATAGTGCTAGAAAACATCAGCTGATTCATTGCTTTTGCTGTAGTGAGTCTCTACTGATAGAAGATCTTTGTCCATGGTTCTTGCACTCTGTGGTCTGTGGAGGTACTGATCATTGTTGCAGTTTTCTGAACATATGAGTGTGATTAACTTGCTAAGGGGAAAGATAGAAAATTCAGTTACAGGCAATCCCACTATAGGTATTTAAAGTTTGGTGTAGTACTCTGTGTTGAGTTTACAGTCGCCTGTCAAGGAATTAATATTCAATCTTTTTTATATGCAACTCTGTATTCCAGTAAAAGTGCCTCTCTAGTTTGCCTTGTAGCTATGCCGTACGCTTCTAGATTTCAGTGAGATGTGAGTCATTATACAGTTTGTTTATTCAAAAATTAGAGGAGCAGGTATCTGGTTAAGGTGGGAAGAGGTAACAGTATTCCAGCAGAACTCTGTCCTCTCCTATCTTCAAGTGGAGAATAGTTTTCAATAGATCTTAGTTGATAAAATTTCTAATTTAACTTTTAACTTACCTGTGCACAATACTCCAGTTATGAACAAAAATTGTAATACTGCTTCTAAAAGAAAGGGTTTACCTACAGAAGCAGAACCACAGAATTAGTACTCCTCCAGGACAAGTGACTCATTATAAGCAAGTGCTGAAAATGGCAACCTGAGCATGGCCAGCATTTCTGTGTCAGGTTTAGCAGATTGTACTCAAACTACAAAAGATAACTCCGTTCTTCAGGAATGAATTCAGTAAGCTAATTCCAGAGTCTGGAACTTCATTCAGGCAGTTACTGCACATTCAGATATTATAACTGGCTTTGGGCAAGGAACTACAGAGGTAAGACTGAATAGTCTGCAGACGTTTGTCTGGAATTATCAGAAGCTAATCTAATAGATATTGAAGACTATGGCAGACAGAAGACTATCTGGCTGACCAGAATCCATGAAAAGGAAGAAGGCTGAACTGATAATGTATATGGTGGACTGCTTATCAGAATGGTTGGGTCTCCCTAAACAGAAAAACTAAAACTGAAAAGGCCCATTGTGTTTCGTGCTTCAGAGCCTTAGGTCTAGTTTCCCACATCTGGTTCCTGCGTGGCTTGGAGATATTTTCCTGTAAAAGAGAAGATTATTTCCTCCTTTTGGAATCCTGAGCAGGTTATCAAGGTAAGAGACTAGATTCCTCGGTAGTATTGACAGTTTTACAGGATGCTTGCCAAAAAAGAAATGCATTCCAGTCAGCCATGAGAATCGCTATGCCACAGTAGTGAATTTATCAGCTACTTCACGTGGCCCTTCTCTGGATATCAGTGCCAGGGGGAGCAGTTACCTTTTATGCCCCTGAGGAATTGATCCAGTGACTTGAGCAGTATGTGGAGAACCAGGTGAGTGGCACTTCAGAACAAAATAAGACAGGATTGCTGCTTTCCTGCAGGATCCAGCTTTTTTTACTTCTCCAGATCAAATTCTGTTATTCAAGATAAGAATGTCTCAATTGCAGAAAGCAGCCCTGACAGCAGGTGGATTGCAGCAGATGGAAGTAAATTTTCAGGTGGTCCATGTCAGGCTGAGGATATTCTGGTTAGCGTAATCACTTCTATGTGTGAGGATGGTTAGTCTTTGAATAATAGTTTATGCGAAACTTAAGCTGGTATAAAGAGAGTCTGAATATCTAAATATTTTTTCTTTTGGTCTTTATTCTTCATTTTCTTGTGCTGAAAGGAAGATATTCTTTACAAATGCCTCAAATTCACCAGATTTTGAAGAAGGCAAGTAGTTTGAACTTTACTTGTGAGGGCTTGTACTGGGTGGGGTATACTTTGATTGTATTTATAATGGTGAGAATTCATCTGTTGTTAAACTGGAATTAACTGCTTTCTTGTTTTAGCAAAGGTTTTGAACTGGAATTAGCTAGATTTAATTGTATGGTGGTGGATACCTTGGTGCATTGATGGACAAGTTAATTACATCTACTTTGTATTGTAGATGCCGGAGAAGGTGTCACTGCCATTTTTCCAGGTTTTGCCCCCCCCCCTTCCCCTTAGTTTTAATTAAAGAATAGATTCAACAGATTAGTTAAGGGGATACATGTCTACCTGGTGCAAATGTGGATGACTGTTACTATGCACAGTTTGGGGGGAGGGGTGGAGAGGCTTGAGTCTTGACAGGGACAATCATCTAAATAGCTGTTTTGGTGCTGTCCTGGCAGAGTTAACTGTGCTGGGATCCCGCTTTGCCTCATATCTGAAAATGGGATATACTCTACAAGCTTGGAATATTTCTTTAATAAAGCTTGCAAATGGTTATTATTTTTTCTCATGTTTGGTTGGTTTGTTGTGGTTTGTTACATAGATGTTTATTTCAGAATAAGAAGGGTCATGAAGCAATATATGTTGACACAATGGGACTGGATGCTATGTAGGTTGTATGTGTGGGGGGGACTGGATGCTATGTAGGTTGTGTGTGTGTGTGTGTGGGGGGGGTCATGTGGGACATCATTATGTATACCCGAGAGTGGTGACTTTGGAATCTCTTGACCATTGTGTAGGAGTGTTCACAGGGTTATTTGGGCTTATTCTTTACAGATCTCTTTCATTAATTTTGTAGAATGTTACCAGATTATCTAATCTGGTCAAGCAAGTCAAGATTTTTGCCTTTTATAAAAGGGTTTGTTCCCAATGTTGTCTTTATTCAGGTGAGTGACAGATGGTGAGCACCTGAAGTTGGGTAGGTTTCGCTGTACTGCATTTTTTTCCTCCTAACCTAGTGATGGGGGGAGGGCACTTACTAGAAGAGAGAGAGAGTTTAACTAGATGCAGTTCTGGGTGTACTCTTGAGAGGGGAAGTATGTAGTCTGTAGGGGGATTTGGTGGGACAGAAGATGACTCTGTAATGCATTTGTCTCCATCTGATTGCATATCAAACTACAGCTGAAAACTGGTTAACTAAACCCCCCTAGAGAAGGGTCAGTATACTTATTTGGGCCAGGGACTGGAATCTGGTCTTTACTGTAGCACAACATGTAGTGGCTGTTTAAGTTGTTAATCATTTCCTATCAGGCATGAGGATAGATACCTATAGGGGTCCAGTCCTTCCCGATTTGACATAAACCTGCATTTTGTATAAATATAATTTATTGTGTGGACTGTTAAACTATTAGGCTCTAAAGAAGACTTACAGTTAATGAAAGCTATGGGTACAGCTCCCATGGTTCTTTCAGATCATGCAGCCTCAGTTCTCCATATTCGATTAGATCAAAGCAGGAGCAACAAGTACTGGTGATTTGAATCTCTACCTTTGTAGAGGAGATGATTTCAAAATTTAAGCTGTTGCAGTATTTGGAGTCTTGGACTTGTTTTGACAAAGGGGATGATGTTTGAGTTTACAGGAATCATATGGGAGTATTTATCTACAAAGTTAGATTGTTTCAGTGCTGCCCTCCATTCTTTGCAACAGCAATCCCTGAAGGCACTATTAAATATGGTAAGCAGGATGGCAGGAGCTGAACAAGTGGGTAAATTCCCCCAAAATTGAATGTGGACTCCCATGTTAGATTATAAGGTGGAATGGGCATTGAGTGTGTTAAAATTAAGAGGCTTTGAGTTAACCCCCAAGAAATGTTTCTGGCATTGAAATTGTGACAGCAGTCTACTGAAAGAGGTATTTTTTAAAGTTGTGCATTAAGAATTGGGCACTCTAAATTGGCCCTAGGTGTGAGTGCGTGTGTGTGTGTGCCTTCTGTGGAAGGTTGGGCGCCAGGCTGGCAACTCGACACTGTAAAACTCCACTGCTAATCATGAGCGGACAGGTGATCCACTGTGGCGACCCCTAACCGGGAAAAGCCGAAAGAAGAAGAAGATTCAGAATCTGGGACTACACATGGATCCTGGTGGTTTTATTGAGGCTTTCTGGTCTTATTCTGCAAATGTCTGTTCTGGAGAGTCTGAAGGTGTTTATTTTAGGGATAAAGTCCAAGAGTACTGTGCACTACTTTCTTCCTTTCTTAGAGGACACACACTCCTGTGATCTGCTGAGACCAGTTCACTTCATGTGAGTTTGATTTACTATTAAAGGAACAAAAGAGGAGCAAGTCCCCAGCCCACTCTTCAGTTCAAAGACAAGTTTATTTGTAACTTTGTTAAACTTGTGAATCATGTCCTGCTAGTGGAGATGGTACCCCCATTCCATGAGACAACTGATGGTCTTAGTGATCCTCTGGCTGTTGAGGAAAGTATCACTAGTAAGAATGTGGCTTTAGAAGCAGCTTTTAATGACCCCAAAGTGCATTTTATCTACATGTTGCCTAGAATACATAAAGATCCCTTTCATCTTCTTTGAAGACCAATAGTATGGGGTCTTGGTTCGGTAATAGACCTGTATCTGAATATTTGACATCACAAAACACAAGTAATCTCCGTGGTATCCCTGAAGTCTCAAAACCCACTAAAGTGTAGTGGGTCCAAAAATAAAACAGTGTAAGAAACTTCTCTGTGTGGAAGATGTTCAGTCCATATATTTCTAGTTAATCACTGTATATTATTCAGATCTGACAATAGTAGTAGAAGTAGCGAACGTAAACTCGTCTTAAGTCAAAACAAAACAAAAAGTAATAATAGAAAATATATAATTGTACAGCATTACTAAGTATTCGAAAGTAATCCAAGCAAGGCAGGCAGTTTTTTTCCAGTCGAAAATCCTTTATTACGTACACAGACACGCCTGGATTTATCATTGCCTAGCTCAAGCAATGCTTTTCTTTCTCCCTGTGTTAAGTTATAAAGTTTTTTTCTTAGGAGGTTTTTTAAGCAGTTTCCTGATATCCATCTCACATTTCACTTCGAAAGCAGCTAGTGTTTGATGTAGTGGTGGATAATAGCTGCTAGGCCTTTTTATAGTTTCATCAATAGGCTTATTTTCAGTGTCATTACTTTTGCCATGAAACTGTACCCTTAAGTTGAGCTTCCTCACAAACATTTTAAGGTCCATCAGTACCTGAGCAACCTCATTCCTGCAGCTTGGTACAAAAGTAAGTCTTTTGGACAACACACTTTTTTCCTATTCAGTCAGTGCTTTAACAGAGTGGTTCCAGATAAGTGGAGCACCTGTTATTGTGGTACCTGTTGTTGCTGTTATTGTACCTGTTGTTGTGGCTGGTTCCTCTTTCTGAGCCTGGGACCTGGGTTGTAGTCGGAGTTCCAGTCGGGATTGCCCAGGTATTGTATTTCCCTCAC
Organism: Protopterus annectens; assembly: GCF_019279795.1. Taxonomy (NCBI): domain Eukaryota; kingdom Metazoa; phylum Chordata; order Ceratodontiformes; family Protopteridae; genus Protopterus; species Protopterus annectens. Next base: position 1,625,105,977 of record NC_056735.1, on the reverse strand, counting down.
CCCTGTCCACAGTTTGGTTCTCCTGTCTCCCTGGGAGTTCGTGGATAGAGTATGAGACCTCTGGAATTCCTCCTCTGCTTTCTGGAATCTTGGTGGGATGTAGTAGTATTCCTCGCTGTGGTTGTGGTATGGGGGGACTTGGTAAGAGGGACAAGCTCTGGGGCTCTGTGGTGGTCGTCGTTCTTGTTCTGGTACTCATGCTGGCTTTGGTAATGGTGTGGTGTTTCATGTCTGTGCTGTCGATAATGGTCTTCCTGAAGAAACTGGTCTCTGTGAAGGTGCTGCTGCTCCTGGTAGCTGGATTGTCTGTGGTCCTGGTTGTCCTGTAATTCGTCCTGTAGAACTCTGTCGGTTTTGGTTGCCGCTGTGGCTTATGTTCCTGTCCTGATCCTTCTGTGATGTCAAAGGCTTCTGCAGAGTGTTGCTAGCTAGAGGGGATTGGGATTGTGGGGAATGAGATGTTGGCTGGGCAGTCTCCTGGTAGTCCTGTATTGTGCCCCTGTCCGGTTTTGTGCGAGAATCTCCCCTGGGAAAAACCCGTTGAGGTCTGGTGGCACTGTTATACTTTCCTTATATCCCCTGTAATAACTAAAACCTTGTATGTTGTTGGTTCTCCTGTTGTTGTTGTTATTGTACCTCCTAGTAAGTCTCCCAGGATCATCTTTGTCCAGTTGATCTCATTTCATTTTATTAATCTTTCTTTCTTTAATGGACTGCTCATATCCTTTCACTCTTTCTTTAAGCAGCTCAAATTTAGCATCTAGGTTATTGTGGTTCTCATTTTCCAATGTTGTTTTTAAAGATGTGATGTCCGCCTTTGTAGCTTCCTGCACACTAAGGTTGTTCCTTACTAGCAGACAAATACGTTTGTAGCTGGCATCCTCTAAAATATCTTCCCATTCTTTAGAAAGTGAATCATCCATACTTTTCCACATTGGTCAAGCTACAAAGGCTGACGTCACATCTTTAAAACAACATTGGGAAATGAGAACCACAATAACCTAGATGCTAAATTTGAGCTGCTTAAAGTAAGAGTGAAAGGATATGAGCAGTCCATTAAAGAAAGAACGATTAATAAAATGAAACGAGATCAGCTGGACAAAGATTATCCTGGGAGACTTACTAGGAGGTACAATAACAACAACAACAGGAGAACCAACAACAGACAAGGTTTTAGATATTACAGGGGATATAAGGGAAAGTATAACAGTGCCAGCAGATCTCAACGGGATTTTCCCAGGGGAGATCCTCGCACAAAACCAGACAGGGGCACAATACAGGACCACCAGGAGACTGCCCGTCCAACATCTCATTCCCCACAATCCCAATCCCCTCTAGCTATCAACACTCTGCAGAAGCCTTTGACATCACAGAAGGATCAGGACAGGAACATAAGCCACAGCGGCAACCAAAACCGACAGTGTTCTACAGGATGAATTACAGGACTACCAGGACAACCGGGACCACAGACAATCCAGCTACCAGGAGCATCAGCACCTTCACAGAGACCAGTTTCTTCAGGAAGACCAATATCGACAGCACAGATTTAGTATTTTTACATTCTGTAAATAATTATGTAATTTTTACATTCTGTAAATAAATGTCACTATACTGGAGCTTTTCTCCTTGGGTCTCTACTGAAAATAGGCTTTTTTTTTTTAGCTCACTTGGACTAACCCATTTAACAAATGTCAAATAAAAAAATAAATATTTAAAACTGTTGCTAGGTTTTATTAGCTCAATGATTCAGGATAGCCTCCATTTCTGCTGATATTGCAGGCAGTAGAGATGGAGCCTGATTGGTACCTGTGCACTTTGGATGTGAAATGTTTATACACCAGTTTGTCACATTCGGCTGGTTTGGTAGCTTTAGAATATTGGCTCTATAAAGCCTTGGATTCAATACTACGTCATATCTCACAAAGCACAAATGTTCATTTCAATCAGGAATGTTTTCTTCAAATGAAAGGGAGCAGTAATGGGTACTTCATTTGAACCCATTGATGCTCATCTTTCTAATGGGATGTTTAGAGGAACATCTAGTTTATGGTACTGGTCATAATATTTTTATCTAGGCCATGGTTATTTGGTGTAGATATCTGGAGAATTGTTGGTTGGTTTGGACCTCTGATTTGTTAGATTTATGATAGTTTGTTGCATATTTGAATGAGAACAAGTAGAGGTTATAGTTTAGTTTAAGCTGTGATCAAAAACAAATGTCTTTTTTTGTTATTAAACAAGATGATGCAGTACAAACCACATTATATAGAAAATAATTTCATTAAACTGTTTATAAGAGGCAACTAGTGCTCATCTGTGGTATATCACCAGAAATATACCTCTATCACAGTACTGTATGATTAAGAGAATTTGTTCATACTCACAGGATTGTGATTGCTGTTTGGATTTAATTAAAAGGTTTTTGTCACATGGTCATGGCATTCTTAAAAATATGGCTGATTTTAAAGATATAGCTGAATTGTTAACATATTCTAAGGATAAACCTGATTTTATTGATACAGTCTCAATGATCACTACTTTTGGGTCCAATACTGATTCATTTAAAAATGTTATAAGTAATGACCTGTATTGTTAGCAGATAATGAAGCATCAGAATTGCTACCTTCCAGATATAAATTTATTTTGTAGAAGAGTCAAAACTATTGCTGAGAGATTCTTTATAAAAACAAGAGTTTGGGTAAGGTTCAGTCAGTATGTCAATAGCTGAAACCAGTGTATCAGTCAGACTGCTAAATTTGGATTTGCAGTAAAGTTGGTTCTGTTGGGTGGCCATGGTGGTGCAGCGGTTAGCGTTGCTGCCTCACAGCAAGAGGTTCTCCGGTTTGATCCTCAGCTGGGGTGCCTTCTGTGCGGAGTCTGCATGTCCTCCCTGTGGTCACGTGGGTTTCCTCCGGGTGCTCCGGTTTCCTCCCACATCCCAAAGAAATGCTCTAGGTGGATTGGATATTCTAAATTGGCCCTAGGTGTGAGTGTGTGCATGTGTGTACCTTCTGTGGAAGGTTGGGCGCCGGGCTGGCAACTCGACACCATAAAACTTCACTGCCAATCATGAGCGGACAGATGATCTGCTGTGGCGACCCCTAACCGGGAAAAGCCAAAAGAAGAAGAAGAAGTAAAGTTGGTTCTGTTGAACTATAATGCACATTATTGGTTTGGGTTCTGAAATGTTAAGAATTTTTGTTCGATCTTCATTCACCTTTCTTTTTTGAGGAACCTTATGTGAGAGTAATTGGGTATTGCAAATCCTGAATCATGCTAAAGGCCCAGTCTTGGCAGTGTGTTATCTCACTACTTCAGTCTTGAACCACAGTTTAAATTGTTTACATCATGTTTTTGCTTAATCTCATTGATATGGTCAGTAAGAAAAAAATTAAAGAAATGACATGTTGGTCCACTAACAGAAAACGCAAAGTCACTGGAACACAGATAGGATGCCTTTTATTGGACAACATAGTAACATTATGTTAACGTAATATACTGGTGAGGAGTATTTGAGGGTCTGTATTATCTTATTGAATGATGAAATGACTGAATGCTCTTTCATCGATCTGATAAGGTCGAAACCCCTAAAAGGCAGACACAGAGCAGCGATTTTTTTTTTCCCCAGGGAAAAAAATTGCTGCTCCGCAAAAAAAAAAAAAAAAAAAAAAAATTTAAGCACCCCACACCCCTCCCTGCTTAAATATACTGACTCCGAGATCGCACCATAGTGGAGGAAATGGAAAATCCTGAAGACGGCCCACTGATTTTTTTCCCTGGGAAAAAAATCGATGGTCCATGTCTTCACTCTTTAGGGGTTTTGACCTTGTCGGATCGATGAAAGAGCGTTCACTCTTTTCATCATTCAGCAAGGTGATATAGACCTGGACTTGAGGTGTACACTGTCTGTACAACTTGGATTTTTTTTTTCTGAATTTAAAGAGTACACTTTGTGGTAACTTGTATGAATCCCCCCTACTATCTTTTGAAGACCTCTCTAGTCTAAAATGATGGAATGAATGATAGGCTTTTGTTGGTTTTAAATGTGGACACTAAGTTACTTTTGAATGGCCTGATCCTACCTGATGTTCATCGTGCATACAGCTGCAGTCATAACAGATGGGTTATCCTGCCGTCAGGCGGGTCCTCGGTTGGCCGAATTCCAAAGTCTAGGTCCGGTGTCGAATGTCGTCACTTCTTCCCTGACATCAGTGTGGCAGGAGTATAAAAGAACCAGCCAACGCCATTTTCTTCAGTCTTTCTTGCCGTGCGGTGCCCGAAGCAGAAGCAGTTCGCAAGTGCCGGTCAGCCAGCTCCTGAGATTACGAATATTTTTCAGCCGAAGTCTTCTTGAAAGCTAAGTACCCCGTTGGGGAAACTTTTCTTGCCTCAGACCGATGTCAGACAAAGTTAATAATTGCATTTCATGTGGGAAGCAAATACCGCATAAGGATTTCCATTCCTTCTGCATTCCTTGCTTAGGCGCAGACCACGACGTCTTGGCCTGTCGTTTTTGTGCTAGATTCAACAAACGCACTATTAAGCATCGGGCGGAGTTCGCCCAACACTATTTTGGTAAAAAATTTAATTACATTATGTCGTCGGATACTCCGACTCCAGTTTTGAGTAAAAGATGCAAAGATAAGGACCGACATACGAGGTCCGCGACTTCTACCGACACCACGCTAAAACAGACTACAGGTGCTCCGGTTCTCAGCGAGGTGCCTACGCAGCCCCTGAGTACCGATGACACTTCTTTAGCGGTGTCTTCTGTGCCTGAGGTCGCAGGCTCCTCGGCCCCAACCCCGACTACAGATACCGACGCCACTCTTGGCGGGGAAACTCAGAGTTTTGACAGGCCTGCCACCTCTCAAGGTGTCTTCAGGCCTTCTTCTTTTTCCATTAAGGCTTTCACAAAATCTAAAGCAGCCATGAAAACAAAAAGACAAGCTCCACAGAGCCCCTCTCAAGGCCCCATGCCTAAAAAACAGATGCTCAAAATGGTTGAGGATTTGATTACTCTTATCAGGGGTTCTCAACCCCCCTCGGACAAAAGGCCCAGATTGGAGGAAGACTACCCTTCCTCGGACCAGGCCTCTATTACCTCAGAACATTCTGAGGACCAGGAATATTCATACTCCCCTTTTGAAGATTCTGATGTGGAGGAGTCCATTCCCTCTGTCTCCCCCCCCCCTGAGGACTATTCTTTTGGGGAAACCTTGCATACCTTGAGGGAACACTTCCACTGGGAAGGCCAAGATTACTCAGATTCCAAGAAAAGGCTCAGGATTTTCTCTTGCTTCCTCAGCACAGGCCTCTGGCTCTCCCTCCTGTCTTGGACATACTAGATGATGTGTACTCAGAGGCCAGCCTTAACCCAGATTCTTTACCTCCAGCTCCTGTTAAACCTGACAGGTATTACCGGGTTCCTGATTCACACCAATTCCTATACAAAAGCCATGCTGCTGACCCAGAAACTATTTCACAGGGTCCCAAGGGAATTAAGGCCTCTACTGCCAAAAACCCATTACCTTCAGAGAGAGATTCCAGAGCTTTAGAAAGGTGGGGGAAAAAGGTATACACCTCGGCCACTTTAACCATGAGGGCATTAAACTGTCAGTTCCATATGTTAAAGTATCAACAGTTTTTGTTATCTCAGTTGAAAAGCAAAATGTCACAACCTGAACAACCAGACTTGAAGGAGTTACAGGATTTGTTGCATAGTGCAGAGCAAGTGGGTAAACATACCTTGCAATGTGGTTTTGATGCTTTAGAGGCCTCATGTAGAGCTGCTGTTACAGGGTCTGTCATACGTAGACATGCTTGGCTCAAAGAGCAAACCTTACCAGATCATGTCAAAGCTAAATTACTAGATGCACCTCTTCAAAAAGATGTATTGTTTGGTGTTAAAGCTGAGGAGGTATTAAAGAAAATGGAGAAAAAGGCAAGATCAATGCAAACAGTGAAAGATTTCCTACAGGTACAACCTCCACGTTTCAGCAGAAACTGGCCTTCAAAAAATTGGTCCTTTCCAGCCACGGACAGACCTCAAAGAGGTAGATACAGGCGCCCGAGGGGTAGAGGGCAATCTCAAGGATCATTTAGATCCAGACAATGGCAAGCACCTACACCAAGAGGTGGAGAGGATAGATCACAGCCATTCAGAAAGCAGACACAATGACTTTCCCCTTTGCATGCCAAGCAAAGCTTTAATGGCAGCACCTTTTGGCGGAAAACTGGCATTATTTTCAAAAAATTGGCATATTGTCACAATAGACAAATGGATCCTGGACATTATAGACAGAGGCTACAGATTCCACTTTCACACCCTTCCAAAAATGAGAGGCATGCCAAACCTGCCACAAAATCAAAGGGCAGAGGCACAAAAACAAATTTCAGCTCTCATGGACATGAAAGCTATTCAAGAGGTACCTGCACAAGAACAGGGCCAAGGTTTTTATTCCAGATTATTCCTGGTACCAAGGAAGGGCAAAGATTGGAGACCTATTTTGGACCTATCCATCCTAAACACATATTTACTCGTACCAAAATTCAAGATGCTCACATTACAGCAGCTTCTTCCCATGCTGGGCAAGGAGTCTTGGCTGGTAACATTGGACCTCAAGGAGGCATACCTGCATGTCCCTATCAGACAAGATTGCAGAAGATACCTCAGATTTCTTGCAGGTTCAACCCATTATCAATTCTCTGCATTGCCCTTTGGCTTATCTACTGCGCCCAGAGTGTTCACGAAATGCCTGGCATCAGTAATTGCCTTCTGCAGACTTCAAGGGATACAAATATACCCATATCTGGACGACTGCCTGATCCAAGCGGACAGCAAGCACATACTTCTGAAACACCTGGCGTTTGTAATAAAGTTGTTGAAGTTTCTGGGATACACAGTCAACAAAAAGAAATCAAAACTAATACCCTCTCAAGCAATAATTTTCCTGGGTGCCAGCTTGAATACAAACACCCAGATGGCCAACCTCACGCCAGAAAAGCAAGGGCAACTATCTCAATACTTCAGAAAAATGGCAACCTTCACCAGGCTGACTGCAAGAAAAGTCCTGCAGGCTCTGGGATTCATGGCATCTTGCATCCTGCTAATCCCATGTGCAAAGCTGCATATGAGGAAACTTCAATGGTACCTAAAAAACTTATGGTCTCAACACAGCCACAGTTTGGAAACAATTATACCACTCATTCCATGTCTCCAAAAGGAATTTCTGTGGTGGGCTCAAGCATGCCAAAGAAACATAGGTCTCCCCTTCTGCATGCCTCAAGCAAATCAAATCATCACAACAGATGCCTCGGACTACGCCTGGGGGGCGCACATGACAGATCAGTGCATTCAGGGCAAATGGTCCCAAAAAGAAAAGCACCTACACATCAATCAAAAGGAAATGCTAGCAGTGAAAAATGCTATTATGGCCTTCAAAGACCTACTGCATCCAGGCCAACTATTGATAAGGACAGACAACACCACAGTGATGTGGTACATAAACAAACAGGGAGGAACTCATTCATACCCCCTGTGCAGACTAGCCATGTCTCTTTGGAACACGGCTCTGGAATTGCAAATCCAACTTCAAGCACAATTCCTGCCAGGGAAGGAAAACATGCTGGCAGACAACCTAAGCAAAAATATGACAGATCCACATGAATGGAAGTTGCATCCTCAAGTTTTCGCAAAGATAATTCGGGCATGGGGAAGGCCAGACATAGATCTCTTTGCTACCCACAGAAATTACCAATTGAAAAAATTCTGCTCAAGGACCTATCATCCACAGGCCTGGAAAGTGGACGCACTTTCTTTCAGTTGGACAACATTGACAGTTTATGCCTTTCCACCTCTTCCTCTGCTGCCCAAAGTTCTATTAAAAGCCAGAGCAGACAGGCCAAAGATGATTCTCATTGCTCCAGACTGGCCAAGACAACACTGGTATCCACTCCTGAGGAGCCTGACGCATTCCCCACCATGGATTCTGCCTCTAGTGCCTCTTCTGTTGACCCAGCACAACTTCAAAACTCTTCACAGTCAGCTGAAAACCCTCAATCTAGCCACATGGAGGATTCCTTGATTTCCCAACAGACCCTCCTCTCCAAGGAGGTGCAGGATGTCATCTTGGAGACCAGAAGGCCTTCTACTAGAAAAGCCTACTCCGCCAAATGGAAACGGTTTTGTGCCTGGAATCAGAAAAAGGGACAGAATCCTGGGGTACTGAATTTACCTCATATATTACAGTACCTAGCTAAACAGTGGACTTTCCTTCTCCTCTGTCAAGATCCATGCTTCAGCCATTTCTGCACAATACAACACTGATCCTCCTTTATTCTCTCATCCTCTCTTAAGACAGTTCCTCAGAGGGGCTAAGAATATAAAACCCCCAAGGAAGCCACCAGTACCTGCTTGGGACCTCAACTTCATTTTAGAAAAACTGACCCTGCCTCCATTTGAGCCAGCTGCTTCAACAGAACTGCAATATTTGTCATGGAAAACAGCCTTCCTTCTGGCTATCACCTCAGCACGCAGGGTTTCAGAACTACAAGCCCTCATGGCTGTGCAACCTTTCATCATTTTCCATCAGGACAGAGTTTCCTTACGAACCAACCCTTCCTTTATGCCAAAGGTAGTATCCAGTGTAGCCTTGAATCAGACTATCCACTTACCTACTTTTTATCCTAACCCACAAACCAAAGGGGAAGACTACTACATTCCTTGGACATTCACAGACAGCTTGGTTATTATTTGGACAGGACAAAGCCATTCAGAAAATCAGAGCAACTCTTTGTGTCCTATGCTACAGGTGCTCAAGGAAAGGCTATTTCCAAACAGACAATCTCAAAATGGATAGCCCACTGCATACACTTTTGTTACTCATTTCATGGTAAAACTGTACCTACAAGCATCAGATCTCACTCCACAAGGGCCACAGCTACCTCTGCAGCTTTCCTCAGGGGGGTTCCTACCAAGGATATTTTGGAAGCAGCCACTTGGAGTTCTGTGAACACTTTCTCCAAGCACTATCACCTACCACTATACTCTAAATCTAGAGCGGGCTTTGCCACAGCAGTCTTGCAGGGCATCCTTGCTCCTCCTAGTTCCACCTAGTGCCTGCCACCCCTTTTTAGCTTTGGGATTCTACCCATCTTTTATGACTGCAGCTGTATGCACGATGAACATAGTACAGTTTTGTACCTACCATAAATGTAGATGTTCGAGTGCTAATACAGCTGCAGTCCAGGTTTCCCTCCCTCCTTCCCCTCTTGGGACAGGCCTAATGACAAACACCTCCTCATACAACCTGATTGGGGTATTCTTTTATGGTGTATTTGCTTGCAAACTACTGTTTTTTGATTATATTACATTGCATTTTTACATAAGTTTATGTTTTGCCTTCCTTCTGGGGGCACCTGACATCTGGGGCAAGAAAAACTGAAGAAAATGGCGTCGGCTGGTTCTTTTATACCCCTGCCGCATTGACGTTAGGGAAGAAGCGACGACATCCGACGCCGGACCTAGACTTTGGAATTCGGCCGACCGAGGACCTGCCTGACGGCAGGATAACCCATCTGTTATGACTGCAGCTGTATTAGCACTCGAACATCTACATTTATGGTAGGTACAAAACTGTACTTTCACAGTTATGAGAAGGATGAACTTCCCCGATGGACTGATCATTTTGCTGTAAGCAATGTATGCCTAGTCGACTACTAATCCTTTGAGGATATATATTCTAGATGGATGAGGCTTTTGCTATTTATGTTGAACCATTCACCAAAAGGTTCAGGATTGCTTCTTTTGCTGGTTATAATATGCATGGGAGAGTTTCAAATTCTCTCTCTATGCAGATGATTTGCAGATATAGCTTTCAAGCTGGAAGTTGATCTCTCAGATTTTTCTAAGAAGTCACTGTTTTTTGTATTTTGGTAGGATACAACGTAAACGTGGTGTGGAGCCACGGTGGTATGGCGGTAGCGTTGTTATCTCACAGCAAGAGGTTCTCCCATTCAATTCTTGGCGTGGCTTGGGAGTGCCTTCTGTGTGGAGTCTGCATGTCCTCTCCACGGTTGGGTAGCGTTCGAGACATGCGTGCGTAAATGGGCATGCCTTCGTTGAAGGTTGGCCGTCGAACTGGCACCTCGGCGTTTCGAAAAAATCTACTGCCAATCATTAGCGGACTTGAGTTCCGCTGTGGCAACCCCTTACCGGGAAAAAGCCGAAAAGACAAACAACAACAACAACGTAAACATGGTGAAGACCAGAACTTTGAAACTGGTTACTCTGAAGATCTGATTCAAACTTGCTTTTTTCTTGATTCAAACTTGCTTTTTTCTTGATTCAAACTTGCTTTTTTCTTGAGAAACCTAATTAAATTATATTGGTGTTTTTCAAACATGCGTTAAAAAGAATTTATTTAAGAACATATAAAGGATATTGGTGATAAAGCTAAACAGGTCTGTGATATCTGGAAAGGGTATGCTTTGAAATCCCACAGACAATATGAACAGTATCATTGTTTTGCTTTCTTTAGTTCTCTGTGACGATGACTTCAACTTTCATTACCACTTTGTGGTACATTATCAACTTCATCTGTGCAAAATATAAGCCTGGAATTTCCTGGCATTTATTAACACTATTGCCCACTGTTAGTGCTCTTAGCCTACCAGAGTTTGAGGTCTATGAAAGGATATCGTTATTAAGGTTACGGGAATAACCTTAAATCAAGGACTTTAGCCCACCTTAGAAGGCGGTATGGTTAGCCTGAGTGAGACGTCTGACAGGATCATATGCAGTTATTAGAACATGTAGCTCACAGTGAACTTGGGCTACTAGTCTAATAGTGAAAAGGTTTTTGAACAGCCCTTATCGGGCTGCATATATGTTGTCTTTGTTAATCGATTTAATCCACTGTGATCATCTAAATTGCTGGGGGGATGGAGAAGAGGGAGGGTGGTATCACTCCTGAAGAATTACCCACAACTGTGCTACTAGGCAAACTGGTTGATACAATGCAGGTGTCTAACTTGGGATACGTTTGTAAAGCAGTGTGAGAGTGGTTTGAGATCTGGGGTGGTATTTAGCAGGATTACTGATTCTCGTAATACCACTGAGAGGTATCACTTTAAGGTGAAAGACTAACCTACTAGAGTAATTAGTAGATGGGTCAGAACAACTACCTGACCCTCATAAAGGCTGCTTAGCATATTGTATGAAGCATTAAGGCATGTCAGGAAAAAGGCAGTGGCCTAGGAAAATTACCTAAATATCCAGATGAGTGGGGAGGTTTGTGTGAGGATGTTGAAAGCTCCTACATATGTGACCGCATGAAGGAAATTCAGACTCTTTGGTTTTCAGTGTCTTCAGGTTTTTCTGGATGCTAGTGGGGTTGCCAAATTGTTCCTTACTGTAATAATTTGCTGTTGGGCATGCATGGTGTAACATAAAGCAGTGGCACCCTATTTTTGAAATTGTAATAGCTTGAGTAAATTTACGCAGGAAATGCAGGACTGCCTTCATTATCTTTTTGCAGAGGGAGGGCAACTTATCTCTTAGAATTTTTCCCTACAGGGGGAACTTATTTATAACGGGAATAGGATCCCCTTGGTGGATTTTTTGTTAAACCTCTTTATTGAATTATTTATGACATAGGCAAAAGTACATACATATATGTAAAAGTAATCAATCCTTATTAAGTTCTCATTTACAAACTTTATACATCACTTGTTTTATATAACCTGTAATCTAAACAATGTTACAAAAATTATTCAGTTCCTGTCTTCTCTTAAGCACCATTCCTCTGCCAAAATGTTTTTATGCATGCGTTGTTCCCGCAGTTTCTATTTTTATATTTAATTTACTCAACTTTTTCTAAACAGCCCGCTTTTTTTTTTTTTTTTTTTTTTTTTTAACTCTGTTACATGTCAAGTTTAGTTGGTTTAGATTTTATTTTCCATCTCTAGTAATTGCTTTTTTGACCACCACCAGAATTAAACTTAACAAGGGCATTACTATGTCTAAGCAATTCAAATCCTGTATCCCAGCTCAAAAAAATAATTTCTTAAACTCATTTGCTCACCCAGTATTACTGACAGAGTACTCTATAGGGAATTTTTAAAGTCTGCCAACTCATTGCACTCCCAAAACATATGTTCCCAGTTAACTCTCTATTCCCTATGACACCTTCCAGTACCATCTACCTGAGGAAAAAAAGTCTTTGGAGTCTGCTTAGGGCATAAAAGTATCCATGCACACACTTCCAGGCAAAAATCCTAAATCTTCCAAACTATATTGCATATTTTGAAACCATGCATATGTCCTCCTCCTGTTTCTTTGTGAATTGCATAACTAATTTCGCTTCCCAATCTTTTCTGACCACTTCTGTTTGAATCCTATAGTTATACAATATTTTATATGCCCTACTAATTATCCCTTTTTAACAGCAGCTTTTGTTCTAGATTCAGTTAAAAACTCAACCAGTGCAGGCTTTTCATTTAGGATTTCCCTATCCCTTTCTCGTTGACTGTATTGTGATGTCAGTCCCTAATAGAGAAGGCAGTCTCTAGCCAGCAGTTAAAATGCTTCTTGGCCTCAACCCATTCTATTGCCTTTCCCCCATTAACTAATTATTTTCTCCCAATACCTGGGTTCATTTGCAAGCTACCTGCACTAAATTCCAACCCCCCTCTTTCTATTTCCTGTACCCCTGATTGCAGACATCCCCCTCTGCAGAATCTCCTTTCTCCATTCCTGTGTTTACTTGGTTGTTAATATACTTTTTCCTACTTTATGATTATAATTAAGTACTTGGGATCAACAGTTCAGAGTAATGGTGAGTGTGGAAGAGAGGTGAAGAAGAGAGTACAGGCAGGTTGGAGTGGGTGGAGAAGAGTGTCAGGAATGATTTGTCACAGATGAGTACCAGTAAGAGTGAAAGGGAAGGTCTACAAGAGGGTAGTGAGTCCAGCTATGTTATACGGGTTGGAGACAGTGGCATTGACAAAAAGGCAGGAGTCAGAGCTTGACGTGGCAGAGTTGAAGATGTTAAGATTTGCAATGGGTGTGACGAGGATGGACAGGATTAGGAATAAGTATATTAGAGGGTCAGCCCAGGTTGGAAGGTTTGGAGACAAAGCCAGAGAGGCAAGATTACATTGGTTTGGACATGTGCTGAGGAGGGATGCAGAGTATATTGGGAAAAAGATGCTAAGGATGATGCTGCCAGGTAACAGGAAAAGAGGAAGGCCTAAGATAAGGTTTATGGACGTGGTGAGAGAGGGCATGCAGGCGGTTGGTGTGACAGAGCAAGATGCAGAGGACAGGAAGAAATGGAAACAGTTGATCTGCTGTGGCGACCCCTAACGGGAGCAGCCGAAAGAAGATTACAATATTCTGCATGACTGTTCTCCTTAAGGATCTGCATCTAAAATCCCATTCTTAGTTCTTGAATTTTACCTACTTGATCATCTTTCCTTTCCACTTGGAATTATGGCTTTCTGCTCATGTTATGTATATCATCTTGAACTGTGTAGCCTTAAAATATTTGTTCAAATCAGGTAATCCTAAACCTTGGTCTGTTGGGAGGGTCAACTTATCCCATTTGACTGTTGCCTTCTTCCTGTCCTAAGTAAAATCATTCAACTCTTTAATTACTGTCCTTGAACTACTCCTCTGTTTGATAAAATGTCTGATCTGTATATACAACTAAAGGCGCTAAAAACAATTTTACTGCTTGTCTCTTGCTATCCATATCCATAGGCAAGAGCTTCTAGTTTCTCATTTTTTTTGTATTATCTGTTGTGTAGTCTCTTCCCACATATCCCTAGCTTCATTAACAAAGTCCTTTTCAATCCATACACAGAAATACTTCATTTTATCTTGCCCCTGTAAATAGGGGTATTGCTAGACCAGTTCATATGTGGGTACATAGTTTAAAACTAGAGCCTTTGTTTTGCTATCTTTCATTTTATATCACAGAAAAACCCTGAACTTTCTTAGCATATTCCACAGTACTGAAATGTCCTTTTCTGGTTAAATCAGGTGCAAATAAAAATAAAAAATCATCTGCAATAAAGCCAGCTTTTTTTGAACACCATACCGTGCGCCTCACAGCAAGAGGTTCTCCGGTTCGATCCTTGGCTGGGGTGCCTTCTGTGTGGAGTCTGCATGTCCTCCCTGTGGTCGTGTAGGTTTCCTCCGGGTGCTCCGGTTTCCTCCCACATCCCAAAGACATGCTGTAGGTGGATTGGACACTCCAAATTGGCCCTAGGTGTGAGTGTGTGCATGTGTGTGCCTTCTGTGGAAGGTTGGGTGCCGGGCTGACACCTCGACACTATAAAACTCCAATGCCAATCATGAGCGGACTGGTGATCCACTGTGGCGACCCCTAACTGGGAAAAGCCGAAAGAAGAAGAAGACCAATTATATAATTGAATTTCTGAGTCCTTTATTTTTTTTGCCAGTGGTCTTAAATTTAATGCAATTAACAAAGGAGAAAGAGGACACCCCTGCCTGGTTCCTCTGTTCAGACACAGCTTATCAGAGAGAACCTCTTCCAATTTGATTTTTCCCTCTGACTCCTCATTTATCCTTCTAATTAACCTTATTATTGTCTCAGGAAATGCAAACGCTTCCACCCCAGCTTACTCTGTCAAATGCTTTCCCTACAACAAGACCCACTAATAATAGTGCCATTTATTTGCTTTCTGCTTCCCTTCTGAGTCATCATTGTTGCGTATGTTCGCCTCCCCTCCACAAAACCACATTGGTCCATATCTATCACTTCTGGCATCACGTCTGCCATTCTTTTAGCCGTTATAGACATAACACTTTATAATCAGGGTTTAGAATTGAAATGGACCTATATGAAGTTGGATCAGATGAGTTTTTACTGTCTTTCGGTATTGTAGCCACCACAGATTTTTTTTTCCAGGATGTTGGTGCCTCTTCTCATTTTAAGATGCTATTAAAACCTTTCAGATTTTTATCATTCCTTCCCTCCTATGTTTTACAGGAATACCATCTGTTCCTGGAGAATGTCCTGTAGATTGGTTATACATCATAATTTTTATCTCATCTCCTATCTTAACTGTTAGTTATTGAGCCTCATCTACCGCTAACCTTAGCATATTTTAAGTCTTCCATAAATATTTCCATTTGTGCTTTTTCTTGGTTTCCCACTTTACTGCTTTATACAAATTTTCATAAAATTTCTGAAATGTCTGTAATACTGTTAAAGGATCTCTGCTTATTTTTCTTGTTATAGGGTCCCCAAGTCTGGCAGCAAACATTTCTACTTTCTGTTGCTTAAGTTGTTGTGCCAAAAGTTTTTGTGGTCTGATGTTATAATCAAAAAAACAGTTGCTTAACAACAGTCTTTCTAAACTCATGCATATTATCCTGTTATTTTTCTCTTAACACACTGCAATCGCACCTCCTCTTGTTGTCTGAGATTCCCCCTTTTTTAATAATTTAACCTTTGCCAGCCCCTCTAAATACTACTTTTGACTTCTTAACCAGATCTCTTTCTTTTATTTCTACCCTGTTTTTAAGCTCCCTTTTCATTTTGTCCCACTCATTAGCTATAACTCATGGAGTACTTTCCATCTTCCGTAATAACTTCTGGATAATTTCCACTACCCATTCCTTACATTTCTTCTCTTTTTAACAGGTCGGTCAGGAAGTGCCAGCATTTTATCTTTACTTCATTACCCTGCATTTTTATCTTGGTAATTATTGGTGCATGATCTGGAATAGTTATTGGATGTGCCAAAGTTCTCAATTAAATGCACATGTTGTTGTTGTGTCTTTCGGCTTTTCCCTGTCAGAGGTCGCCAAAGCGTAACTCCGGTCTGCTAATGATTGGCAGTAGACTTTTTACGTGCCGAGTTGCCGGCCCTGATGCACAACCTATTACGAAGGTACGCCCATTCACGCATGTCTCCACACAGAAGACTCTCTAGCTGAGAATCGAACAGGACAACGTCTTACTGTGAGGTGACAACGCTACCGCAGCACCACCACCGCAGTCTCAATTAAATGCACATATTTCTGTGAAATATAATTTCTCTCAAGGGTAGCCCAATTATTGTACCTTGTGGAATAATATGTAAATTCTCCAAGTTCTTGCTACTGAATTCATGTCTTTCATGCCAGATAGTTTCGTAAATTTCTTCAGAAATATACCCTCTTTTATTACATTTCTCTTCTAGGCTCCCCAAATACATCCTCATAATTGCAAATCAGATTCCAGCCCACCTAATATTCCCTCCTGAAAGATTATTTCTCCCACAGTTTTATTTAGCTCCATTATAGCAGTTTTAGGTGGAATATAAACACAAGCCAGTGTAATCCTTTTCACTTGCCAGTAGCCCCTTAGTACTACAAATCTGTCATCTTCTTTTCCTCTTCCATCACTATTTGAGCTTCTCTGGCAGTTAAGTACTCGTCTTTTCCTTTGTCCCAGATATTCTGCAGAATATCCATCTTGAAATCCTTTCTTTATCAAATTAACATTGGTCAGTTCATTCCAAATGTGTCTCCTATAACAATGCTATTGGCACTCTGCATTTCTTAATATAATTAAGAATTATTTCCTTTTTGCCTGTACTTTGTGAGACTTTTAACATCCCAAGATAATATGGAAAGAGTCGCCATTGTGGTGAGAAGGCATTATTCCCACCTATTGTATATGGCAGCTTTTTTAAATGTCCAATTCCAGCTTTTGTGATACATGCACCCATTTATGATCGGCAGGTTAATCCTTTGTACATTCTTTGTTAACATCAACAATGGAACTGTGTCATGCTTTACAAGACTTTTTGTTTTAATAAAAACCCTCAAGCAAGAAACTGAACACCCCCCAAACATCTGTGTAGCATATTAACTTAATGCAAACACACACAACTATGTACATTTTCAAAAAATATTTAACTCTCCTAATAGGAACATTTGTGCCAAATTTACAGCAGCTAACAAGGGCCTTAATTAACCTGAAATTGAGTTTATCCATGCTAAGATCCCTGTGCTTCTACTTACACTAGTTGGTGTCTGTTATTTTGAATCTTTATTCATTATCCCCCAGATATGAAAACTACTGGCATACTTTCAGAGAGCATTTACTTACAGCCATGAATAAACCAGTGTTCCGTCTTTATTGCTCTGTTATCAGCTTGCCTCCAAGGAAAAGAAAGAGAAAAACTGTAAAAGAAGTCCTCTGTTGCAGCCTGAAAGGCATGGTGAAACATTTATTGCTAAAGAAAATCTCTTCATTATATTCCGTGTTCTCATATGTACATACTTCCACTTAAAATTTGTTAATAGAGTTCACTAAGGGTCTTAATCCAGGCATTCATCCATGCAGAAGTAAGAGAAAATGTATCCGCTTTACATATATTATGATCTGTATACTTTCACACCCATCTCAATAAATCAGGATTATAGCCTCGTAACTTAAACATGCTTTTGGCTAGCTTTTATTTATTTATTTTTTTGCTCTTTAATGCCTACATTTCTTAATACCAAATAGAAAGAGAATATGGAAGAAGAAAGGCTTCTGTTTTCTTTAACTTTCCCATAAAAGAGCAACTAAAAATATTTTACAATAAAATCTGCAGTTTAAATTGGGAAAAGCTTTATAGGAATACTGTTAATAAAAAAAATTACTTGGTTACCTTTTTCCTTCCTCCTCCCTTCAGAGTCCTTCCAAAAAATGGCATGAAGTAATGCAAGTGCCTTTCAGTTTCAGATAAGTGTAACAAAGTCCACAAAGTCCACTCTTTCTGCTTATTCTTTTCATACAGCTGTGTTTCACAAATGTGGTTGATATTTTTGCAGTCTAACATTTATTCACTAATTTCCACGTCTCTGGTCTTCCCATTCAACTCCATCTCTCAAATCCAGATTCTGGTTCAATTTTTCAGTGCTCCAGATTCTTCTGGTCAGCTCCTGTGCTCTTTTCTGTCTCTCGAGCATTTTTATTTGGAAAAATAGAAAAGGTTTTACTGGCAAAATCTCTCCATGTGCTTTATTCTCAGATGAATGAGAAGCAAAATCCCCTTCTTCTTGATGGCTCATTTTTTGTTGGACAAACTTTTGTATCTCCTTCTTAACTTGTTCTATATCAAAGAATAACTTTGACCATCAAGGAAAAAAATATTCTGGAAACAGCTGGGTACAGCAGCTTGATTCTCACACCTGCTACTCAGTGTTTCCTGATTACATTTGTTTCTCCTCTGCCTGGCGTGCAGTGAATAATCCTTTTCCACTAACATTCTATTGTCTCCAATTTTAAATACTTTGCCCTTTTTTCACAGTTTTGTCAAGATCAAGTGATTCTGCTGATAGGTTTGTATCTTCATTAGTAAAGTTCTTGGCTACTTTCTCATGGACATATTTGGAGCATACACATAGTGTGCCCTTTCAATTAACAGTTCCTGATGTGGAATACCATTCCAGTTGCTTATTTCTTCCTTCATAAAATTAATGGAGTCGGTTCCTTCTATTTTCTGTTATACAGCAGAAAATCTCAGATTTTCCCCTGTGTTCTGTCCCCTTAACTCTACCATTTTTTGAAATATCTCTTCTTGAGCAGTCTCATACTTGGCCAGCTTTTTCTGTATTTCAAGTCTGATTTTTGCAGTTTTATCAGCTCATCTGAATATCTGTTCACAGCATCTTCCATTTTGTCAGCCTTTTTTTATTTTATGGAATATACTACTTCAGTGTTTTATTTATTTTAATCTGCTCCAAGCACACTTGACATATTTTTCCAATGGATTACTGGAAGCGATGTATTTCACTAAAGCTGGGGTTTAAACTGCTTTTTCTGAAGAACTGCAGGATTCTTTCCAGTCCGTCTTCTCTTTCTGGCTCTCTCAGTTTTTTTCTTTGCAGGCATGCAGGGAGTGTACTTACTACCCAGTAACTGTATTTTACTCATGCTTACAGTGCCACTGGTTGTCATACCTCAACATCTTAACGTGAGAGATCTGGACTAAGGTAAAAATGATGGGAGGACAGAGTCTCAAAAACAGGGACAGATTTTAAATAGTGCTCTTATAAACTTAAAGTTGCTAAAAATAGTTTTTGCATTATGCATTTTCTGAAAGATAGGAAAGTCTGAAATTCAGATGTCTGTTATTAGTTAGTGAAATAAATCCTCAATGATTTTCTAGAAAACCACAAAATTTAGAGAAACAGATAAAACGCACAAATCTGGATATCCTGTGAAAATCTGGACAATTGAGGGCTATTCTGGTTGTTGTCTCTATGTTTCTGGTTTCACACTGAGACAGCTGAATTTAACCTGTTGGCCAATTTGCATCCATCTTAGACAGTCTACCCCTGGTGGATTCTTGATCTGTTGGTGGTGGTGGAAGTGAAGGTGATTACTTGGAAGTGGAAAAACAAGGGTCTTCTGATTTTGGAGTTTGTCTCTCAGTGCGTGAAGTAAATCCGTTTGAGCTGAGGACAGGGGAGTCTGATTAAAAAACTGCAGAAATGAGATGTCTAGTGGCAGCAGTTTCCATTTCGGGGTAGATATTTACAACAGGTTGAGGCAGTGGGTGGTTCCATCCTTTAGAAGATACTGATGGTGCAATGATGTGTTGCGTACTGCTGCACTGGTCCCAGTGGTATACAGCCTCTTCATAAATCCATCTAGAAAGAGTTTAATGCCTGTTATTTTTAAAGACTGAGTCTCAAAACAACAAAAAATAGTGTTAATGAAAAATATATAATGGAAAAAAGTTTGAGTGATTTTGGTCTCAAATAGAGATTTCATTAGATGATTCACACTAAATCAGCACTTTATATAAAATTTGAAACAAAATCACTTGATAAAAAAGGACCAATAAAATTCTCATATGAAACTTTAAAACCACATTAGAAGTAAAGTATGGTGTATATTGTGGCTATTATTGACTAAAACAAAAACTTTTCGATTTTATGATGTGTGATGTGATAAAAAAAATCCTTTTTTTTTGCACCAAGAATATTAAATGCTCCAGATTTTTACAGTTAGTGTGTTGTTCTTACATGGAAACACCCACAGACTGTGTGTGGCAGTATAAACAGCACAGGCATTAAATGTAAAATGACCAGAGGACAGAAGGACTTGTCACAGATCATCACATATACATAAGAACAGTTGCTAATTATACTATATAAACAGTTAATATGGGAGCATCTTGCACCATTGCATATCTTCACCACTTATTGGGTCTGACCGTAAAGCATTCTACTTTGAAATAAAACTTGAACCAGAGATCCCTCACACACAAGATATCTTTTTGAAAATTTAAGTCAAAACTACCTCCTCCTAAGTGATAACATTGACAAGCTTCAAATCCCCACCAAACCCAGTTAACTCCACTGAATACAAAGAAATATATGCAACCGCACTATTCCAGCATGTAAAAACAATTGCATCTTATAGGAACAAATGCAGCTAAACCCCAGTTACAGAGCCCACTTGGTGGAACCATAATATCAGCAAGCTTTAAAATAAAAGGAAAAGAATTTTGACCAGAAGTAAGAAAAGTAATTCCCAGAATGTTAGTGCCCTTGTCACTGAAATAAACAACTCGGGAGCTTTTATTCCACCAAAGCCAAGTTTGAGACTAAAATAAATAGCAAACCGACAATCGCAAGGCATTTTTTAGTTATGTTAGCCAACTCAAAAACACAACACAGCAATGCTTTGAGTTGGTTGTAAATGTTTTTTATTTATTTTTATTTCGCATTTGTTAACCGGGTTGGTCCAACTGAGCACAGGCCCATTTTCAGTGGAGACCCAAGGAGGAAAGCTCCAAAGAAAAAAAACAATTTTAATTTGCAGTAAACAGGTTTCACAAAAAGTAACATACAGTTTCACTGTGTATATATACATAGTAGCATTACACAATTGTGTATGAAAAAGAAAAATGAAACATAAGAATGCACAAGTAATTATAATGTTATAAGCATGATACATACATACAGATGTTATAGTTCAGTAGCATTGTCTAAACAGAGCAGAACCAGAAAGCTTACTGCTCAAAAGTGGGAGAGAGAAATAATAGAAAAGAATTGGGTAGGGTCCTGGCAGGGGCATAACCATGTTTTCCTTGAGAAAGTTTCTTAGTTCTTTTTTTAAAGCTGCTAGTTTGGGTAATGCTGCGTAAATTTTCAGGGAGGTTGTTCCAGGATTTTGTTAATGGAGGATTTATATAAAAGATTGCCAGTGTTCATTTTGGACCTATAAGTTTGAAGAAGGATGTTGTTATTACTGCGTAAGGGATGGGAAGGGGGTGAGGTAGGTGACTAGACTGGAGAGAGAGCAGTGGGCTTATTGAGAAGCAAGTGGGTTATATGGAGTTGAGTTAATTTGAGATGATGTGGAAATTCAGTCCAGTTTAGCTTATTGAGAGCAAGGCATTGGTGGGTGGAATTACTAAGTTAGCAACAAGTTTTGTGATTTTATTGCAAGTGTGTTCCAGTCTGGAGAAAAGGCAGGCTTAAAGGTTAGTAAGAACTGGGGCTCCGTAGAGGAGGCTAGGAAGTAGATAGGCTTGGGCTGGGGCGAGTCTGGAATCAGAGCATAGAATTTTTTTATTGCAATGTAGGAGACCAGTTTTTTTATTAGTTTTCTTAATCTATTGCTGGATGTGTAAGTCAAATTGTCATCAGTTGTCATTTCTAGTAATTTTGTGAGTTTCAACATTAATTATGGTTTTATTTAGGGAAGAGATGCAGAACGAGAGCTTAAGGTGATCACTGGCTTTGGGGAGAAAGAGACGTTTTGTTTTTTTAGGATTCAAAATAAGCTGATTTTCATTTAGTCAGCTTTCAACTGAAAGAAAAGATTATTTAAGTGTCTGGAGTTGTGAGATTGAGTTTGAGGATGTGATCTGGGTAGAGTTGTTTGTGTATTCTATGAGGGTAGAGTGGGTAGTGGAAGAATGGCGGTCATTGGTAAAGATGTTACATTGAAGGGATCACAGGACAGAGCTCTGTGGTACTCCAGTGTGTTCGGGTAGAAAAGTAGAGCAAGAAGACTGCCATTTGACTGATTGTAGTCTGTCTGTGAGATAGCTGGAGAACCAAGAGAGAGTTCAGGTGGACAGATTTAAGTTGGCTAGTTTGGTTAGTAGTTTAGAGTGTGACACCATGTTAAATGCTTTCGAATGGTCTAAGAACAGACATGAGACAAGTTTATCTCTAGCTTCAGCAATAGTGTGAGTAAAAGAAGGGCTGTAGATGTACTGTGGTATGGTCGAAATCCATGTTAGGGAGGAATCAGGAGGTTATTGTGGATGAAGAGTTTCAGTATGTGGTTATGTATGCATTTTTCGAGAATTTTGGATAGTGGGGAAAGTATAGCTATGGGTCTGTAATTAGAGGGGTCATTGGAGTTGCCATCTTTGTGAAGGGGAATCACTTAGGACTTCCAGGTACAGTAGCTTCTTTACTAGATCTATTAATAAGTATTGAGACTGGGTAGGCAATAGTGTTAGCTGCATGTTGCCTACAATGAGGCTGAAGATATAGCAAACCTACTGGCTGATAAATTTATTTCTAACTTTATCCCTCTCTCCTTTCCATCTGACCTTCAAGATATACCTGAAACTGTCCTAGCTGTCATGCAAGACCAAGTCCTAAAAGTGCTATCAGAAACAAAAATACTTTATTGATGGCTCCTGACAATATTCCTGGAAGCACAATTTAGCCACACCCAACAACCCAGCCTCCATACAGGTTTTATACCAAGTGAATGGGGAACAGCTGATGTCCTTTATTTGCGTAAGGATGGACCTTCCACAGATTCATAAGTCTACCAGCCTCTTATGCAAAACCATAGAAAGACCCTAGGGAACCTCCAAACACTAGATCCATTTCAGTTTAGGTTAGTCAAGGGCAGGCCATGCTTAACCTGGTGCATTTTTTGAAAATGTTGCCAAATCAGTGGATTAAGGTGAAATGGTACACATAGGATACCTTGACCTGGCCAAAGCTTTTGACAGAATTCCCACTCAGGTATAGTAGAAAAGCTAAATAATCCCCTTTGTCACCCACCAGATTGCCAACTGGCTCAGAGATAGGATTCAGATAAACAAAATAGAAGAAGTTATTTCCACAGAGAGACCAGTCACTGGTGGAGTCCCCCAGGGTTTGGGCATCTATTTTTCTGAAGTAAAACCCAGTACCAAAGGGCTCTGGCTGACTAAGTTTGCAGATGACTTAATCTAGGAGCAGCCATTGAATCATCAAATGACTAGCCATCCTGCAAGAAGGTTTGTCTCAAATAAATGGTGTCAGAATCATGGTCTGAAACTAAATGTCAAAAATGCATTATTGCATGCTTTGTGAAGTCTTGTACCCCAAGGAACTACCACATTGATGATACACCCCTAAGAGTTGACCCACTTGTTCTGGATTTGGGAACTTGTGTGGTTAATTATGTAACTTTTGACCAACATATGTCTATTGTTGGACTTCCAAGATAGCTGCACATTGAGTAACAGCTTAAATTTAGCTCTCCCAGTGTGAAAACAGAAACTCAGATGAGAGGGCCAATAAACTCATTCTTCAGGTAAATTGCAGTAAATGACTAGTTAGTGCACTACCTGGATGCCTGCAGAAAAGAAATGCAGAGAACCTAAAAGAAAATTGGTCACAAAAGGTGAGGAAAAAACTTTGACGGATAAGAATTCTGCAGCTGTTCAGCAAAAAGGAGTGCAAGTTCCAGCTCTGGTGCAAGACATGACTTCCAGTAACCTAGAGAAGAAAATAAGTCAAATGTACTTGGACCTGATTAAAATAAATGAAACACTGATTGAGTATATCAACTCAAATAACAAAAGACTGGAAGAAGCTTTAAACAGATATTAAGATGAGGTGATAAAACTGCCGTAATCAGAGGTTGAAATCAAGAAAAGGCTAGCTAAATATGACACTGCTCAAAAAGAGATGTTTCAAAAAGTAATAGAATTAGAGGACAGAGCACATAGGGAAAACCTGAGATTTTTTGCTGTACCAGAGAAGCTGGAAGGAACAGACTGTATTAATTTTATGAAAGCACAAATAAGCAACTAGACTGGTATGTCACATCAGGAGTTGTTAATTGAAAGGGCACATTGTGTGCATGCTCCAAACTTGGCCATGAGAAAGCAACCCAGACCTTCAATAATAAAGTTGCAATCCTACCAGCAGAAAGAGTTGATTCTGACAAAACTGTGGCAGAAGGGCAAAGTACTAAAAGTGGGAGACGGTGTGTGGAACACGATTACTCACTCTACAACAGGCAGAAGAGGAAATTTATTCTTTTAATCAGAGGTTGTTGAGAAGCAGATGTGAGATTCAAACTGCTGTACACAACTATCTTCCTGGAGAGACAAAATAGTTTTTGATGTTAGGGAGGAAATACAAAAGTATGTCCAACGAAAAGTGAGCTGTGAAACAGGAGATTCTGCTTGTTGTTCCTCTGATAATAAAGACCACAGAGACAGTATGCCAGTGAAACATTTTCCAGTGTTTCAATAGAAAATGCTTGAGTGATGCAAAAAAGCACAAGAGTTGACTAGAAGAACTGAGAGTATGTTGGAAATGAAGCAGAGACTGAATTTGGGAGATGGAGATAAACAAGAATAAAACCAACAACTCAGAAACTGACACATAAATGTGAGATTACAAAGCATTAATTATATTTGTGAAACATGATAGAACAAGAAAACCTGAAAGTATTGGACTTTTTTGACTTTGTTAAACTTGTAGGGAGCTCTAAAGCGTATGCCCTACTTGATGTCATTTATGTTAGAAAGGACACTTAGGAGAAGAGGAGGGAGAGAGTTAACTGTAATTAAAACAAAGATGTGTTCTTAACAGTATTTTTATAATCATGATATAATCTACATGCTATAAAGTAAAGTATTCCGAGTTATGTTCAAATGTAATTGAGATACTAAAGTAAACCGCTGCCCCCCCCCCCCCTTTTCTCTTTCCTTGTTCAGTTTTAAGAAATCTAGGCACTTCAGTGTAAAAAAAGAAGTTTGATCAAAAAAGAATGAAACAATAAAAATGGTGCTTTTTCTCATTCTTGCATAGGGGAATGAATGGATTAGGGCCCTTGGCCTGATCTAGCAACAAGTTGTAAGCAAAATTAAGTAAATAAAAACATTGAATGTAATGAAGATTTCCTCTAGCAAATAAATGCGTGTTGAAGCAATTCTGTATCTGGTTGTCATGTCTCCATGGAGACAATCTGATAAAGACTGATAAAAACAGAATACCTTTCTTTCACTGGCTTTCATTCAGTGGCTAGGATTTAATGTTTTCTGAAAGCATTCAAATGTTTTCCCAATCTGGGAGAGCAAACTGAAATGTAAACCAGCAGCCAGACCACCACGGCAACTCGCATAAAAACTTAAACTTTAATTCTCGCAAACAGCAGTAAAACAGGTAAAAGTGCACAACAGAATAAGCACTTTTGGAAAATAATTCCTTCTTCAGCTCAAATTATGTAATCACATAATCACGTCCCAGAAATTATAAAACTCCATCTAGCCTGTCAGAAAACAAGAACGAGAACTCCTCCTTTAACTTCCCATCAGGCCTCAGTGCAGCTTACACCCTCTGAGGATCAGTTTTAAAGGTATTCATCAAATCTCCACCTCTAGTATTAACATGCCGGGCATCCATCACCATAAAACGAAAGCCACGATTCCTAAAATTTTGTACATGTTCAGATAATGCAGTATGTTTCACCTCCCTCCCAATATCACTTAAATACAGAAGGATATGTTCCTTCAGCAGTCTGTTGCTTTTACCAACATAAAATGAAGGGCAATGGGTATGTTTAGCAGCATAGACTAGATTCTTAGTGGTACAAGTTGCATAGTCTATGTAACCATAAGATTTGCCAGTAGTCGGATGTATAAATATATTGCTGCTGTCAATATACAAGCAATCTTTACAGTGTTTGCATGGAAAAGTTCCCTTTTTAGAATTAATAAAAGGCATAATACTCATCATTGTTAATGGCTTATGATGTAGCATCTTCAAGTTGGAGTTCCTCCTAAAACAAAATTGTGGGTTGTCACCAATAGTCTCCTTAATTTGTGTGTCAGCCATAAGAAGTTTCCAGTTGTTCTTAATGATACCACATATATGGCTTGTGTCAGTACTACAAGTCAAATTAACTCTAAGTGATGGTCTTTCATTATTAATCGGGGAGGTTCCACAAGTAGTGGTGGCAAAATACCAAGGTCTGCCTTTACCACTCCTGTGTCAACGAACCTCTGTCATGGTATGCACAAGTTCTAAATGTTTATATCCACAAGACATAAGATCCAACTGCATCTTCTATATTTTGTCATTAAAGACATCATTATCCATGCAAAGCCTTGAGACCCTCAAAAACCGATTCATCATAACATTGGAAAAATGTGGTGGGAGAGCAAGAAAGATAAGACAGAACCAGACAGCACTTGGTAGAAGCACATGCATGGTACACACTTCTGAGTGTGTGGCTGTCAGATTGGGACAATTGTTCCTATTAGGAGGGTACTTCATTATTTGAAGATGTACATAGTTTTGTGTTTAATGTTAAGTTAAAAAGTTTTATAGGTGCATTTGGAGTTTATTTGTGTTTTTTGTTTGTAGCCTTTCAATAAAACAAAACTTTTGTAGGATGTGACATAGGCTCAAATGGATATGACAGGAAACCGCTATATAAAAGATAAACCTGCCAAATATTGGTGTGTGCATGTACACAAAAGCTGGTACTAGATACTTAACAAAAAGCTGTTACACATGAAAGGTGGTAATAACTTTTTAATATAATGATGCTTTCTATATTTTATTTATTTATGTATTTATTTAACATTTGTTGACCGGGAAAGTCCGACTAGGTTCCACAGAGCCTGTTTTCACCGGAGGCCTGGGGAGAGATGCTCCAGATGCATGTCATTAGAATTATATTATCTTTAGAGTGCAATAGTTATAGTACGGGGGGGGCACGGTTGGAAAGAACTCAGTATGTGAATTTGATAAAGAAAGGTTTTCAGGATGGTTATTCAGTGGAATACCTGGGACAAAGGGAAAGAGGAGTACTCGTACTAATTGCAAGAAGAGCTCCAATAGTGATATATGAGAATAAAAAAAGATAATGGTAGGTTTGTAGTATGAAGGGGCTACTGGCAAGGGAGGAGGATTAATACTGGCATGTATTTATATTCCACGTAAAAACTGCTATAATGGAGCTTAAAATTGTGGGAGAAATAATCAGCTTTCAGCAAGGAATATTGCTTATAGGTGGGGACTGGAATTTGATTTGCAGTAGGGAAAATGTAACAAAGGAGGGTAGAATTTTGAAGAAATTTATGAAAATATTTGGCATGGCAGATGTGAATTCAGTAGTAGGAGTTTACATGTTGTTCTCCAAAGTACAAAAACTGGGCTAGGCTAGGCAGAACCTGCATTCACAGGAACATGTGCATTTAATTGAAAGTTTTGATACTCATCCAATAACTATTTTAGGCCATGTGCCAATGATAACTAAAAAATGCTGGGTAATGAATTAAAAATGAGCCACTTGTGCTTTCCAACCTATCTGTTGAGAGGAATTTAAGGAATGGGTAGTGGAAATTATTCAGGATTTATTATAGAAGATAGACATTTCTTCTGAAAATATAGCTAGGGAGTGGGATAAAATTAAAGTGGAGTTTAAAAGTAGGGTGGAAGTATTTGAGGGATATGGTTAAGTATAAATAATTATTTAGAAGGACTAACATGTTAAAGTATTGCAGAATAGGGGGATTTGAATGAGCTATGTAATATTTGACTGACTATGACTGGATAGATTATAAGTGATGTATAGTGTTTGCAACTAAAATTGTCCATATGGTTTTTGATGTTTAATGTTTGCTACTAAAATTCAGTACAGTTTTTCATTTATATAAATGCATTATTGCCTATGTCATACTTGATAATTTAGTAAAGATGTTTTTTGTTTAAAATGTTTATTGTTGTAAGAGAGTCCCTCTATATTGCACAGCTTGTAAACAAAGGGGATTCTGTCTAGATCTAGGGATGCCATTGTCCCCCTTTACTCAGCTCAATTAACCGGGGCTTCTCTACGGTAGGCATCCTTTGGCATAGGACTAGAGAGGTTCTGCTTTAATCCAAGGTAAAAAAAAGCAAGAAAATAAGTATATTTTGTGATTTATCTGCACTTTCTGAATTGTATTATCAAATTATTGCATTTTCTGTCTTTTTTTTTTTTTTTTACTGTTTGTGACTGCTTCATTCTCTGCACTTGATTTGCACTGTACTGATACCTAGGTAGCATAGACTAAATTCAGATCTGCTGAATGTAGCCTGTTATTGATGTGCTTGAGCAGTAAACCAGCCATATTACAATAAGAAGGGCTGTCCTGCACCCTTGTGGCAGAAGAGCGTAGATCCAGCCTTGTCTGAGCTGGGGCTTGCTAGATGAATGTTCATTATGTGCTTTCTTATTGGTAGTTTAAGTCTTTAATTTTCCCTGTATTCTGTGCAGTGACTGAGACATGATTCAAGGCCACAGATAGCATCCCAGCTGTGTAAGGCTCCAATGCCTGTCGCACGTTCAGACCTCGGAATGAGTATGAAAGAATCAAAGGTGGAGGTCTGGCTGTCTTCATTAAAGCCCAAGTACACCTCAAGACTAGTCAAACAGTATGACTGTCTTGAACTACTCCACGCCCAATTAACTGTAGGTGAAATGCCCTACCACATCATAGGTTCCCCCTCCACCATGACCCATAAAAAGTACCCTGCCTACCTGGACCTATTGGAGTCACTCACCATGCGGCTGAACACCTTAGTCATGGGAGATTTCAACTGTCCTTCCATCGACTGGGTGTTATACATGACCAAAAACACGCTTGCACAGAGGTTCCTGGATTTTATCTGTTCCAGCGCATTTGTATTGACAGTCTGCAGCAGCACAAGGGGCTCAAATGTCCTAGACATAGTACTCATAAACATGGGGGGTGTCACTGCACTCCCCCAAAAGGGTGCCCTCCCTGGTAAAGTCAGACCATAAATCAGTCTCATTTGAAGTCACTGTTGGACCTGACACCCCCACAGGAGCAAAAAAAAAAAAAACTAAAAAAAAAAACATTTCAAAAGCAAACTACAGCCTACTAACCTATGGTATAAAAATGTTTGTACTCCCCATGCAATCACAGACAACAATGTCTCCTATCCAGAGGTGTACACAAATTCCCTGTATAAACAACTGTTTAGTCTTGGCTGTATCTGGCCACCCTGGTGGACCTCTGGTATAAATAGGTTGTATAACAAGAGGAAAAAAATGATGTCCAAGAGCAAGAGAGAACTTAGCACTGGAAGAATTCCCTCCATAGTTTGAATAAGCAAATCAGAAATCTTGTAAAGGTTCAAAGGCTAATTACATAATTAAAATAGCATCCTTAGATAAGGATAATCATAAGGCATTATTTAACTATGCCTGAAGTCTAAAAGGGGATGCCCAGCTATGTGCCAAACTTGGTAGTAGGTGGTACCACTTATAGTATTTCAGAGGAAATGGAAATTGCCTACCTGCTGGCTGACAGATTTGGTACAAACCTCACCCCTCTGTTGCCACCACCCATATCCCAAAGCATTCCTGATACCAGTTCTCTGCCTAATATCTCTAGAGATCAGGTCATATCTGTTCTCTCCAAGCACAAAAACACTGCCTCAGTGGGACCAGATAACATTCCAGGTTGCTTGCTAAATCTAACAGGACCTAGTGGACCCACTTAGTGTTCTGTTTAACCATAGCCTGAGAACTGGCTTTGTTCCAGCAGAGGGGAGAACAGTGACAGTGATCCCCTTGTACAAGGGGGGGGGCATCAACCGACCCTGGGAACTGTAGACCCATAAGTCTAACCAGCCTTATCTGCAAGGCCATGTCAGGAATCATCATGGACTTTCTCAACAAGGGCATAGGCGACCTTCAAACTCTAGACCCAATCCAGTTTGGCTTTAGGGGGTAGATCATGCTTATTGAACCTGTTAACTTTCTTTGAGAAAGTCACCAAAGCTCTGGATGAAGGTAAGACTGTGCATACCACCTACCTTGACCTAGCCAAGGCTTTTGAAACAATCCCCTACTCAGGTACCATTGAGGAACTCTCCCAGCTCAGGGTTAAGCCGTATGTCACTAGATAGGTAGCAAATTGGATCACCAATAACTAGTAGATCAGTCACCAGTGGTGTACCTAAAAGGATCTGTGCTGGGCCCTTTACTGTTTGGAATCTATTTCTTGGAAGTCCAGGCTAAAGTAGATGGCCTTTATCTTACCATGTTTTTCTGACGATTGTAAATTGGGTGCAATCACGGAGTCCCTTAACAATGTTGACAATATTATAGGAGGGGCTAACACAGACAAATGATTGGTGCCAAAGCCATGGTCGAAAACTTAAACAAAATAAGTACATTATTATCTCCTTTGGTAAAGTGGAATTCCCTGCTAATTACTGCATAGACAGCACTCCCTAAGTTCAAACCCAGTGGTGCAAGATCTGGGAACACAGGTAGATAGCAAACTTTGACCATGAAGTTTCCACAGTGGTAAGTAAAGCCTTCTGCATTGCACATTTCATAAGTAAGGGTATCATAACCAGGTTTTAGGATGTTACAACTCCACTGTACTTGACCCTCATTAAATCATTAATAGAGTACAATGCTCCATTTTGCATGTACCTCACCAGACACCTGCAGCAGCTGGAGAGACCACAGAGGTTTCTCACCAGGAAAATACAGGGCCTCAAAACTATGACTTACGCTGACAGACTGAAAGCCCTGTCACTGTACTCTGTATCGTATAGGCTACTAACAGGCGACTTGTGACTGACATACAGAGCAGTCTTGGACCCTGCCCTGATGGAAACGCTGCTCATCCGCAAGTCAAATTGTACTCTTTTAAAAATGTAGTCCTCTGTTTAAAACAGCTGTAACTTTGTAAACTTGCTTAGTCTTTCTGTAACCTAAGGTTGCACCTTTTAATGAGGTCTGATGTGCACTGTGCATAAATTCTGCTGACAAAAATGTCTAAAGTAAATGTAAGAACTCATCCATGAGCAGTGTAGGTAGCTTCTGATGGCAAACAAGAGTACATTGTGATTAGTTTTGTTATGTCTGACCTTGCTGTCACAAATGCCAGAGCGTCTGTTTTGCTCCTAATATGCTTCATGGAGCATGGGGGTGGTAGTTGAAAATGGACTTTTTTTGCATTCTGTGATTTGTTTGTTTAATACTGTCAGGCTCAGTTTCTTTTGGACTTGATGCTTTTGGAACTGGATTGTATGCCTTTGAATGTGACTGATCCTTGAAGTCCTTTTCCAGTCTTTCCAATATGGTCCTGTGTTAGTGGTGATAGCAGTGGAATTTGTTTTACTCCCGTGTAATGACATTGTTTTGCTTTTCTTTTTCCTGTTTTTAGGACCTGAATTGCCTCATTGAGCGATACCTTAAGCCACTTCAGAATGAAAAATTCCTCACTCAAGATGAGGTATTTTAGTCTTCTAATAATTTTGATATTTGAATCACTTGTTTGTAAAAATGCAACAAGCTTTTCTTACACAACTGTGAAAGGACATAACTAAAACAAAATAATTAGTATGTGTTTTTAATACATTCTTTTTGACACATTGCAAATTGCACTTCATTTCCAGATTGCAGAGCTGCTGTAACGATCTTTGACAGACTGTTTATTTTCTTTCAAGCTTGGGCAAGTGACAACAGCAGCCCTTTGCTGCACTGATGATTACATTCGATCAAAAAAAAAAAGAGAATTGCCAGTGCAGTTTGTCATTTGTGTCCATATTAAGTAAAAAGGTGGGGGTGGAGGGCTTTGCAGCTTCCCCAGAACAGTACTTAGGCCCTCATTTATGGAGTGATAATGCAACAGCATAAGTGGCAGTGACACAGTTTTAGGAGGCTTATCTAGACGAGACTTTAGCGTCCATTTGGAAATTCTTCATAGAAGAAATCTTGACTGGCTTTCCATACTTGGTTGGCGGCATCAACTGGGTTTGCAGAAGCTCTGCTAGATAACTGCACTGTTTGCTTGCAGCATTCAGCATTGATATGTCACAACATCTTGGGACATGCACAGATGTCAATGGTTCTGGATGTCAATGGTTCTGTAATATGCCATGTGACAAGCAAAAGAGAAGTGAAAATGGTTAAAATAAATGAATGTGTTTGAGAGAGTGTTATTATCTTATATCAAACAATGGACCAGTGTCAGTGCAGGTTCTGATATACCTGAGGAAGTAAACATTAAAAACAGATTGAATTGTGTGTCCTGACAACTAGTTTTTGGTGCATAATTATACGTATGGTGGTATTGGGGAGGGGTAGTGGAACTCAGAATGGAGATGAGTGAATATAAACTCCTAAATAGTTTGTTTTTTTTCATTCAGTTTTTTAATTTATTAGTCAGATGAGTGAGCTGATCAAAAAGCACATTCTTCCTGTCATGTCTTGGAAGACAGGAAGTTAAAATACAGTGTCAAGTGCATAGCAATTAAAAGTGCACAGAAACATCATGCATCCTCTGTACTAATATTTGCAGTGTAGTAGGTAATTCACATGATTCATTTAGATGATCACTTTCACCTAATACAATCACAATATATCCTCAACAAGGTCAAGTGTGATTGTGCCCATGTCAGTTAAGCCTTTAGAAAATATGTTCAGAAACAGCTGGACTAGAAGTGTCATTTATCAGCTTTTAGATGAGTTGTTTGGCTTCTAAGGTTGGCTAAATCTTCATTTGCATA
This sequence comes from Protopterus annectens, assembly GCF_019279795.1. Classification (NCBI taxonomy): domain Eukaryota; kingdom Metazoa; phylum Chordata; order Ceratodontiformes; family Protopteridae; genus Protopterus; species Protopterus annectens. The sequence goes on along the minus strand of NC_056735.1, from coordinate 1,625,073,153 downwards.
CTTCTGGATGTATGGCTTGTCTGTAAGAGTGCTCTTCTCTGATTAACAAATACAAAGAAACAAAAATAAATATGCTTGTCTGCTGTTTTAGTAGCCAGATTCTGTATAATAAGAGCTGATCAGAGGAGATATCATTTAGCCGGTCATCAGGAAGCTTGTACTCTCACTGGCTTATGAAAGCACTTTTTTTTTTTTTTTATGTATGTGTCCTAACCCCCACCTAAGGGCAGGTTGATAGCCTGCCTCCATCACTTTAGGCACTCACAATGCCCTCCTTCTGTGGGTGCATGCACTCGCTAATGAAGGCTAAATCTGAGCAGTGACTTGGTGAGCTGTAAGCCTGTACCCGAGACACCTGTTATGCCAGCCTTCCTCATAGGGATTGTGGTTGTGTGTCCCCCCCCTTCCTCCCGGTGATCGGTCTGCCAGTCCTCTGTCAGTTAGTGACCAGAGTCGCTAATCAAACTTGGGTCATCTGGGCTGTACTAAGGGCTTTATTTCTCTGTGCTGCTGCTGGTGCTGAAGTTTGGATTTGCTTCTTAAAGATTGGGCAATAATAGACGTCTCTACTTGTATTCAGTAATAAGTGTTCCTTTTCCAGGTGCCATCCTAGTAGATTACCTAAACACCCTACCAACTTTGAAGCTAGGATGAATTTATCTTTCAGCCTTTGGGTACAGTTTGTCATCATGGGACTGTAAAGGTAGGAGAGAGGATAAACCTCAACACACTTGTCACAGCATTTTTTTATGGACAGACCTTTAGGGCAGCAACCTTCCAGTATGAAGCACATGTTTAACTCTAGTAGGCATTGAAACAGCATGGATATTGCTTAAAATACATTGTCTTACTAAAAACCCAAGAGCAGCTATTGACTTCAGAATGTGGCATGTGGCTGAGGAAAACTGAAGATAAAGTATGTGGTTCCATGGCCTAGAAGGAAAGAGACCTGAACACGGGCCTTATGACCCAGGCTTTGTCAAGGCTCTGACTTTGAGGATTCAGTTGTGGAAGGATGTGATTGTGAAACACTTGCCAGCTATTGCACTGGGGGAGGGGAGATTGTTACTGTTGCTGTAGTTCAATAACCCTGTCTGTGGGAAGGCTCATGCCTTTCAACTGTACCTAATTTTTCCCTATCCTTATAAAGTTTTGATTTTCTGGGACATTACAGAGGAGTATTCAGTAATGTGTGATATTAGTTTCATTCTTCTTCTTGATCAGAAAATAGACATTGATGTATAAATAGATATTGATGTATAAACTGTTCTATTAACGTTTTACAAGAATTAGAGTAATATTTAAACATTGACCCTGATTGTGGACCGTTGTCCCCCCCACACACACACACGCACATTATTTTGGCTTAACTTCTTTGCAGAAGAATTCTGAATAAAAATGTATGGGAAAGCTAGTTTCTGCAGCTAAAGACTGCAAGTGCATGCTCCCCATCGAGTGATTATGCACAGTAGCTGGACACAGCAGGTATGAGAAAGCACACACACACACACACACACACACACACACACACACACACACACTGTCCAGTACAGAGGACATTGTACCTTGCTTTTCAGCTAGCTGGGGGAGATGTTGATAGCATAACCAAAACCTCCTAACCTCTGCTGAAAAATGTCCATGATTCATGGCTCTTGCTTCCCTTTTCTAGTGTCCTGCAGTAACGGGGTGTTGGTAGGAATGAATGAGCCAATAGAGAGTTGGGACTTGGTCACTGTTTGTGTGTGTGGGAGGAATGGGTTCAAAATGAATGATAAAAATGTGAAGAAGAAGTTATTTGCAAAGAGCATGACTGTTGGGATAAGAGTTTTTTCACTTTAGCTTTTGGGTTCCCACCTTCTCTAACCTTGGGCCTCTGGCATCTTTGTCAGTATGCCATTTATTTCACCCGTGAATTCTTCATAGGTTCATAGGTTCATACTAGGCTATCTGCCCTAGGGCATTTATAAGCCTAGCCAGAGTTGTGTGGCTTTCACCACCCCTTAGGTTGAAGAATAGTATACCCATTAGTTTGCCATGCCTCTGTCCAGCAGTGATACAGAGATGATCCTAAACCTCGATCTCCCATCCACTGGTCAAGATTCCTCTTGAACAGAGCCAGCGAGGTGCTCTGTCTCACATGGACCGGGATTCTGTTCCACAGCATAGGGAGTCTCTGGGTGATGAATCTGTCCCTCCAGCACGTCTTATTTATATCCGTGTTGAGGTTTAAGTCTCTTGCTCTTGTGGCTCTGGTGGATTTGGATTTTTTGAGGTGGAGCATGTCCATTAATTCCTGGTTGGACATAGCCTTGTATGTCAGGCACAGGTCACCTCTGAGCAACTGAATAGAGCTGGAGTTTCTTCAGTTGGGCAGCATATGGCATATTTTTTATCCTTTTGGTGAGGAACTTTTGGGGTCATTCCAATTGCTGCAGGTGTCGGGTAAGATACATTCCAAATGGGGCATTGTACTCAATCATTGGTCTGATAAGTGAAGAGTACAGGGGAACAATGACCTCCCTTGATCTGGATGTGAATCCCTTCATAATCAGGTGGGCAATGTAGAAGGTCCTCCTAACCACTTTGGCAATGTGAGTGTCAAAAGAAAGGTTACTGTCAACTTGGGTCCCCAAGGTCCCTGATAACCTCTTCTGTGCTTAATGGATTGCCACCTATGTGGTAATTTGGGGTTACCTTGTTTTTACCAAAGGGTATGACTATACATTTTTTGGCGTTTAGCTTGAGGCCATGGCTCTGGCACCAGTTATCCGTTTCTATGAGACCTCTCTGAAGAATATCTGTGTCTGATGGATTTTCAACTATGAATTTGCAGTCATCTGCAAACTTTGTCAGCCACAATCCTCCTATGTTTGCCTGCACTTCTGAAAAGTAGATGCTGAACAAGAGGGGGCCCAGGACTGAGCCCTGTGGGACACAGTCTAACATGGCACCAGCAACTCTAACCCTGTGGGTTCTGTCCTTGAGCCAGTTTGCAACCCATCTTGTGACATATGGGTTTACATTTAAGCTGGTGAGCTTTTCTATGATGTCAAGGTAGGCTGTGTGAACTGCCTACCCTCATTAATGGCCTTGGTGACTGTTTCAAAAGTTCAAGAGGCATGATCTGCCCTTGACAAAGCGAATTGGGTAGGATCCAATGTCTGTAGGACCCTATGTCTTTATTTATGAGTTCCATTATGATCCTCTCCATAGCTTTGCAGACCAGGCTTGTTCAGGGTCCGTAGAAGCACCGCCTTTGTAGAGTGGGACCACAATCCTGTGGTAAGGCTAATATTAAACAGCAGCCTTATGGGTGGGTTTAGTTCCTCATTGAGTTCATGTAGCACACAGCCGGGGACACCATCCGGTCCCATTGATGCTGTGTTTTAGAGAGCAGCTCTCACCTGGGCATTTGAGATGATTGGGAGGCTACACTCTGCTGGGATAGATATTTCTCCTTTTGGGGAGAAATTTTCACTGAACCTGTCTGCCAGTATGTTTGCAATGTCTGTGGGTTCAGTGATTTTTGTATCATTTTGGACTAATTCTGAGCATATCTGGGAGTTTCCACCCAGATTTCTAACATAGCTAAAGAAGGCCTTATGATTGTCTTTTGAGTCCTTGGCGATTTTTCTCTCAAAGTTGGCCTTGGATGATTTTATGAGTGATCGTAGTTTTTTACTAGTATTGATCAGAGATGTCTTCCCTTTCAGGGATTTTGCTCTATCTTGTAGTAGCTTTCTCCTCTTGTTGTAAAGTTTGTTTATGGCTGGGGTCCACCAGATCGGGCGCTTGCCTTTGGTGGAAAGGGTCTTGATTTTATTTGGGATTGCTTGATCCATGCAATCCTGGAGGTAGGTGCTCGTAGAAAGCATTTGTAAGGGATTCAGCAGCGTGGGTTGTGGTTTCCAATGGCTCAGGGGCCTTGAAGGATACCACACCAGTCTTAAGAAGTGTGAAATTGGCTTTTGAGAAGTTCTTCACTGTGGTCTTTTTTGTTGGGGGTGGGGGCGGGATGTGGATCTCTAGTGAGATTAGTTTATGGTCTGATCTCACCAATGAGGGATATACTTCCGGTGTGGAGCATTTTGTCCCCATGTTTGTGATGATCAGGTCTAGTATATTTTCACCTCTTGTGGGAATGGTGACAAGTTGTTTCATAGCATTTGAGTTTATGAACTCCAGGAACCTTTGGGCTAGGGTATTGGGGCTTGAGTAATGTTCCCAGTCTACGTTTGGGTAGTTGAAGTCACCCAATATGATGGTGTTTGGAGAGACATTTATACTCTCCAGTGTCTTCAGGAAGGCTGTGTGGGGTTCCTGAGTTTGAGAGGGTGGCCTGTAACATGCTACAAACTGTAGAGCAGCTTTGCCTATGGTTAATTGCACCTGAATGGTCTCTGATGCTTCGTGAGTTGCCACCAGCCTGGAGGTGTGGGTATCCTTGATGAATATGGATACACCCCCTCCTTTTGTGGTACGGTCCGGGTTTTGGGGCACAAAAGCAATGCTGTGGGTATCAGGGAGAAGTTATCATACTATGTCAAAGTTGAGTTTATATGTTCTCCGTCTTTGAGTTGCTTTTGCATGCTTTCTCTCGCATGGTCATATATTTGTGCATGAGCATGTGTTAACAAAAATATCGTTTTATGTCACAACATTTGTTATCTACAAATCAAGGGTACAACTATGGGAGCGTCATTTGTTCCTATATATGCAGATATATTTATGGCTTGTATAGAAGAGCCGATTATATATGATTGTTCCCATAACCTGTACCTTGATCAAATAGATAGGTTCATAGGTTGGTACTAGGCTATCTGCCCGAAGGCATTTATATGCCTAGCCAGAATGTGTTGGCTTTTGCCGCCCCCTTAGATTAGTTCCTTGTGCCTCTGTCCAGCAGAGCCACTGAAGTGGTCCCCGAGGTAAACTTTCTGTTTCCCATCCGCTCGTCAAGTTTCTTTTGAAGAGTGTTAGTGAGGAGCTCTGCCTAATTTAGATTGGGATCTTGATGTTCATAGTGTTTCACTGCTGCAGTCATTACACTTGGGTTATCCTGCCGTCAGGCGGTTCTGCAGTCAGCCAGAGTTCCAAAGTTTTGGTCCGGCGTTCGTTGCTGTTGCATCCTCCCTGACGTCAGTGCGTCAGGGGTATATAAGAAGCAGCCAACGCCATTTTCTTCAGTCTTTCGTGCCATGCAGTGCTCGAAGCAAAAGCAGTTCGCAAGTGCCGGTCGGCCGACTCCTGAGATATCAAATTCGATTTTCAGAACCGAAGTCTTCATTAAAACTAAGTACCCCGTTGGGGAAACTTTTTCTTGCCTCAGACCGATGTCAGTAAAAGTTAATAATTGTATTTCTTGTGGGAAGCAAATACCTCATAAGGATTTTCATTCTTACTGTATTCCATGCCTAGGCCCAGATCACGACGTCACTAGTTGTCGGTTTTGTGCTAGATTTAACAAATGCACTATTAAACGTTGGTTTGATTTTGCTCACCATTATTTTGGCCAAAGGTTTAATTATATACCATGCCGTTGGAACAAACGACGACCGGAATTCACAAAAAACGCAAAGACAAGGATAAGGACAGGCATCTGAGGCCCAAAACTGACAACGAAGTCTCTTCTAGACCAGTCACGGGTTTGCCGGTTCTCAGTGAGGTGCTTTCGCAGTCCCTGACACCCGCTACCTCAGAGCCACAGGCCGCTACCGATTCCCATGTGGAGGTGCCAAGGCCTCTGGATACTCCAGGTATTGGACCTACAGAGACTAAACCCTTCAGATGGGTCCAGAGCCGCTGAGCAGGCATCTGCTTCTGAGGGTGTTTTCAGACCTTCACATCTTACCATTGCAACTACAGCCAAGTCTAAAACTACATTAAAGACAAAGAAGCAAGTACAGCATTCACCTGGACAGGCCTCCATGCCTAAAAAGCAGATGCTCAAAATGGCCGAAGACATAATTACTATGATTCCTCTGACCAGGTTTCTATATATTCTGATTCCTCTTCAGACCAGGGATACTCTTCACCCCCCTATGAGGACTCAGATGCTGAAGAATCAATTCCTTCAGCCTCTCCTTCTGAGGATTATTCTTTTGGGGAAACTTTACATACCATGAGGGAGCATTTCCATTGGGAGGGCCAGTATTACTCAGAATCCAAGAAAAGGCTCAGAGACTTTCTTTTTTATTGCCTCAGCACAGGCCCCTTGCTATTCCGCCAGTGTTGGATATTGTGGATGATGTGTTCTCTGAATCCAGTTTAAATCCAGATTCTTTACCCCCTGCTCCAGTCAAGCCAGACAGGTACTACAAAGTCCCTGACTCTCACAAATTTCTTTATAAAAACCCTGTTGCTGACCCAGAAACTATTTCCGAGGGTCCCAAAGGGGTAAAGGCTTCCACAGCTAAAAATCCAGTTCCCTCGGACAGGGATTCTAGAGCATTAGACAGATGGGGGAAGAAAGTTTACACCTCTGCAACTTTAGCAGTAAGGGCTTTAAACTGCCAGTTTCACATGCTTAAATATCAACAATATTTACTGTCTCAGTTAAAACAGAAAATGAGTACAAGTGTAGAACAACCTGATTTTAAGGAAATGCAAGATTTATTGCATGCAGTTGAACAGGTGGGAAAGCATACTTTGCAATGTGGTTTTGACTCATTAGAGGCTTATTGTAGAGCAGCAGTTACAGGATCTGTGATTCGAAGGCATGTTTGGTTAAAAGAACAAAGTTTACCAGATCGTGTTAAGACAAAATTATTGGATGCTCCTTTACAGCAGGATATTTTATTTGGTGTTAAGGCAGAAGAGGTATTAAAGAAAATGGAGGATAAGGCAAAATCTATGCAAACAGTGAAGGATTTTTTATAGGTACAGCCACCTCGATTTAGCAGGAATTGGCCTACAAAAAATTGGTCCTTTCCAGTGTCAGACAGGCCACAAAGAGGCAGATACAGACGCCCAAGAGGCAGATCTCAGCCACAAGGCTTTTACAGACCACGACAGTGGGGTGCTTCAACCCCAGAAGGAGGAGAAGACAAGTCACAACCTTACAGGAAACAATCCCAATGACTTCCCCCTACCAATGCCAAGCTCTTCCCTTTTGGCAGCTCCCTTAGGGGGGAAACTAGCATTTTTTTCTCAAAACTGGCAAGCAATCAACCAGGACAAATGGGTTCTGAATATTGTGTCTCAAGGTTACAGGTTCCACTTTCACACTTTACCAAGGCTAAAAGGAATGCCAGACCTGCCACTAAATCAATGGGCAGAGGCACAAAAGCAAATTACAACCCTCATGGACATGAGAGCTATTCAAAAAGTGCCACAGCAGGAACAAGGACAAGGATTTTACTCGAGATTCTTCCTGGTCCCCAGAAAGGACAAAGCCTGGAGACCCATACTAGACCTTTCTACTCTAAATACTTACCTGGATATTCTGAAATTCAAAATGTTGACACTACAGCAGCTCCTTCCCATGTTGGGCAAGAAAGCTTGGCTTGTTACTTTGGACCTCAAAGAGGCATACCTGCATGTCCCTATCAGACAAAATTGCAGAAGATACCTCAGATTCATAGCTGGTTCAATGCACCACCAATTCTCTGCATTGCCCTTTGGCTTATCTGCTGCACCCAGGGTCTTCACAAAGTGCCTGGCACCAGTAATTGCATTTTGCAGACAAAAAGGAATTCAAATATATCCATACCTGAACGACTGCCTGATTCAAGCAGAGAGCAAGGACATTCTTCTAAAGCATCTGGCTTTTGTAAAAAGGTTGCTAATTTGCCTAGGGTACACAGTAAATGAAAAGAAGTCAAAACTAGTGCCCTTACAAGAGATAATATTTCTGGGTGCCAACTTACATACAACGGCCCAGATGGCTCATCTCACGCCAGACAAACAAGGACAACTGACTCAGTATTTTTGGCAACAAAGTCCCAACTCCCTGCAAGAAAAATTCTGTAGGCCTTGGGATTCATGGCATCCTGCATACTACTAATTCCATATGCCAGACTGCATATGAGGAAATTACAATGGTACCTAAAAAGTGTTTGGACTCAACACTCTCACAGCTTGGAAACAGTAATACCACTAATTCCGTGCCTACAACAGGAGTTTCGATGGTGGGCACAGGCATGTCACCTCAACAAGGGTCAGCCTTTCACTCTTCCCACAACCAGGCAGACTTTAACAACAGATTCTTCGGATTACGCCTGGGGAGCACACATGGCAGGAAAATGTATTCAGGGCAAATGCACCACAGACCAAATGCATCTTTACATCAATCAAAAAGAGATGTTGGCTGTACAAAATGCCCTAACAGCTTTCAAGGACCTTCTGCATCCAGGACAATTATTATTAAAGACAGACAACACCACAGTAATGTGGTACATAAACAAACAAGGGGGCACTCATTCTTACCCCCTATGCAGACAAGCCATGACCTTGTGGAACACGGCTCTAACTTATCAAGTTCTTCTGCAAGCACAATTCCTGCCAGGAAAGAAAAATACTCTGGCAGACGACTTAAGCAGAAACATCATGGATCCTCACAAGTGGAAATTAAATCCACTAGTCTTCAGCATGATGATGCAAAAATGGGGGTGCCCGGAAATAGATCTTTTTGCCTCCCCACTGAATTGCCAGCTACAAAAATTCTGCACAAGGACTTATCACACACGAGCATGGAAAGTGGATGCTCTTTCGTTCAGCTGGAAAAGCCTAAATGTTTATGCCTTCCCACCTCTACCTCTCCTTTCAAAGGTACTCCTAAAAGCCAGACAAGAAAAAACACAGATGATTCTGATTGCTCCAGACTGGCCACGCCAGCATTGGTACCCAATCTTAAAGAACTTAGCTCAAGGCCCACCTTGGATTTTGCCTCAAATTCCACACCTCCTGACTCAACAAAACAATCAAATCCTGCACAGTCAGCTCAAAACCTTAAACCTGGCTGCATGGTAGATTCATTAGCCAAACGGACAACACCTCTCTCTAAAGCTGTTATGGGTGTCATTTTGGAGGCCAGGAGGCCTAGCACCAGGAAATCTTATTCAGAAAAGTGGAAGGGATTCTGTGCCTGGAACCAGGCTCAAAGCCTTGACCCTCTTGTCCCTAACATTCCTCAGATACTACAATACTTAACTGAGATGCTGGACAAAGGACTATCCTTCTAATCCACGCCTCTGCCATCTCGGCTCATTACAACACAGATCCTCCAATTTTCTCTCATCCATTGCTAAAGCAGTACCTCAGCAGGGCTAAAAACATAAGACCACCCCGGAGAGCACCAGCACCTACTTGGGACCTCAATTTTGTCTTGGAAAAGCTCACTTTACCTACTTTTGAGCCAGCCAATTCAGCAGAATTAAAATATGTATCATGGAAAACTGCCCTGCTCTTGGCAATAACCTCAGCACGAAGAGTCTCAGAACTACAGGCACTAATGGTAGCGGAGCCTTTCATCATTTTTCACCAAGACAGGGTTTCTTTAAGAGCAAACCCTTCTTTTATGCCTAAGGTGGTATCCAGTGTGGCTATTAACCAAACTATTCACTTGCCAACTTTTTATCCAAAACCCAAGAATAAAGGGGAGAGACGTTTACACTCCTGTAGAAAATCGTGTCGGCTGCTTCTTATATACCCCTGACACACTGACGTCAGGGAGGATGCGACAGCAACCAACGCCGTACCAAGACTTTGGAACTCTGGCCGACTGTGGGACCGCCTGACGGCAGGATAACCCAAGTGTAATGACTACAGCAGTGAAGACACTCGAACATCTACATTTATGGTGGGTACAAAACTGTACTTTCCAAAGCATGGGAAGTCTCTGGGACAGGAATCTATCCCTCCAGCATGTCCTATTTATTGTTGTGGTCAGGTTTAGATCCCTAGAGCGTGTGGCTCGAAAGGATAAGGTTTTCTTTAGGTGGAGCATGTCCATCAATTCTGGGTTGGACATGGCCTTGTATGTCAGGCAGAGATCACCTCTGAATAGGCGGTATGCAACCGAGTACAACTGGAGTTTCTTCATTTGAGCTGCATAGGGCATCTGTTTGAGGCCAGTGATCCTCTTGGTGAGGTACTTCTGTGGTCTTTCCAGCTGTTGCAGATGTCTTGTAAGGTACATTCCAAATGGGGCATTGTACTCTATGATAGGTCTGATGAGTGATGAGTAGAGGGGCACAGTGACCTCTTTTGATCTGGATGCGAACTCTTTTGTGATTAGGTGGGCCACGTAGAAGGATTTTCTAACCACTTTGGCAATGTGATTATCAAAGGTGAGATTACTATCTACTTGGGTCCCCAGATCCCTTATTACGTCTTCTGTATTTAGAGGACTACCACCTATGTGGTAGTTTGTGGGTATTTTGTTTTTTCCAAAGGGGATGACTATGCACTTTTTGGTATTTAGCTTGAGGCCATGATTTTGACACCAGGTATCCGTCTCGGTGAGACCCTTTTGGAGGATGTCTGTGTCAGCTGGAGAGTCAGTTATAGCCCCTAGTTTGCAGTCATCTGCGAACTTGGTCAGCCATAGTCCTACTGTGCTTGCCTGTACCTCTGAGAAGTATATGCCGAACAGGAGGGGTCCTAGGACTGAGCCCTGGAGAACGCCACTTGTAACCGGTTTAGAGTTGGACCTAGCTCCCGCAACTCACACCATGTGGGTTCTGTCCATGAGCCAGTTGGCAACCCGTCTTGTGACGTAAGGGTTTATGTTCAGGCTGGTGAGCTTGTCTATAATACCAGAATGGGGAATGGTGTCATAGGCCTTAGCGAGGTCTAGGTAGGCTGTGTGTACCACCTTTCCCTCGTCTACAGCCTTGGTAACTGTCTCAAAGTCCACCAGGTTTAGGAGGCATGATCTGCCCTTAACAAAGCCAAACTGGGTAGGGTCCAGTGTTTGGAGGTTCCCAATGTCTCGGTTAATGAGTTCCATGATGATGTGCTACATAGCCTTGCAGACCAAGCTAGTCAGGCTTATAGGGCAGTAGTTCCCTGGGTCCATTGTGGCTCCACCTTTGTGGAGCGGAATAACCATTGCTGTGTGCCACTCTATGGGTATGTAGCCTGTGGAGAGGCCGAGTTTGAACAGTGTGTTTAGGTGAGGTGTTAGTTCATCTTTGAGCTTGTGTAGGACGCAGCCTGGGACACCGTCCGGTCCCATTGATGCTGTGTTTTTGGCTTTGGAGAGGGCTGTTTTAACCCGAGTGTCTGTGATTTCAGGGACTCTACGTTCTTCTGGTATGGTTATGGGCCCTTTTGGGGGTGAGAGGGGGGTGAAGTTTGCGGTGAACCTGTCTGCCAGGATGTTGGCAATATCGGTCGGTTCAGTGTATTTTGTGCCATTCTGCACTAACTCAGAGCAAATCTGAGCATTGCCACTTAGATTCTTGACATAGCTTAAGAATGCCTTGTGGTTATCTTTGGAGTCCTTGGCAATTTTTCTTTCAAAGCTCGCCTTGGATGATTTTATGTGGGATCGTAGTTTCTTGCTGATACTGATCAGGGATGTCTTCCCTTCTTGGGATTTTACTCTTTTCTGTAATAGTTTCCTCCTTCTATTATATAGCTTGTTTATGGCAGGAGTACACCAGACTTTTTTCCTTTTGTTGGAGGAGTGAGTCTTGGTTTTGCTTGGGATTGCACGATCCATGCATTCTTGTAGCTGCCCGTAGGATGCATTAGTAAAGGATTTTGCAGCTTGGATAGTGTCATCCTTCAGCATGGGGGCTTTGAAACTTTCCACCTTGGTCTTAAGTAATGTGAAGTTTGCTTTTGAAAAGTTTTTCATGGTGGTTTTCTTGTCTGGAGGTGGGGCGGAGTATGGATATCCAAAGTGATTTGTTTTTGATCAGATCTAACCAGCGAGGTGTTGACTTCTGGTGTGGAACATCTGTCGCCCATGTTGGTGATGACCAGTTCCAATATGTTGTCACCTCTGGTGGGAGGGTTGACCAGTTGAACCAGGGTGTTTGAGTTTATAAATTCTAGGAAAAGTTGGGCAAGGGAGTTAGTACTTGAGTAGTTCTCTCAGTTAATGTTTGGGTAATTATCACCCAATATTAGGGTGTTTGGTAGGACCTTTATGTTTCCCAGTGTTTCCAGAAATGCAGAAAGGGGGTCCTGGGACATGGTGGGTGATCTGTAGCAAGCTACAATTTGAATTGCAGTTTTGCCCATTGTTAGTTGCACGTGGATGATCTCTGAAGCATCGTGCTGTGCCACTAACCTGGAGGTGTGGGTATCCTTGATGAATATGGATATGCCCCCACCTTTTGTATTTTGGTTTGGGTTCTGTGGCCGAAATGTATGGCATGAGATGTAGCCTGGTAGTGCTGGGGTGCACTGTGGAGCCTTAAACCTGGTTTCTGTTACTGCACATATATCGATTTTCTCCATACTGAGGAGTGCCTCAAGTGCGTACATTTTGAGGTTTAGACTTCTGGCATTGAGTAGCATTACCCTCAGTTTTTTTGTTACTTGTGCTATTTACGGCGGTGTGTTTGTCTTTTGAGCCTTGCCTAAAAAAGGCACTATGGGGATGGTAACAGCCTTGGCCAGTATTCAAAAGCCTAAGGGTGACAGATGCAAGCCATCTCTAGCGAAGCAGCATGGTTTGTCGAGCATGTCATCCCAGGTGGACAGACACTGGATCCCCTTTGAATGACACCAGAAACTTAGCCAATTGTTGAAATCTAGAATTTTTTCTTTATACCGTGGTATCATTCTAGATATCTGGAAAAAAAACAACAGTTTCACTAGTAAAAATACAAGTATAGTATTTGACCTTTCCTTCTTCGCGAACTGTAGTTCTGACTGGGTTATACATTTGGCCACCTGTCACTCCACTTTTTATGTGGGCCAGATGTCTAAAGCACTTAAATATAGAATTTCTGAAAATATCAGTGAAATTAAAAACAAGAAACATACAAATGCTGTATATAAGCACACTGAAGTTCATCAAACTGCTTCTTTCCACTTTATAATTATTGGTAAAATTTGGGTATTTAACACAGTAAGTCTGGATGACATGAGTTGTTGAATGCAAAAGAGAGAAAATGGGTCATTAAATTGGGAGGGCTTTTTGCCCCAGGATTAAATGAACACCTTTAACTGGTTCATTGGCTAGTGACACAGTATATAAATGTGTTTTTTTCCTTGTATCAGTACACTGATGAAGGCTTAATGAATTTGAAGCCAAAACTGGTTTGTATTTTTGTATACTGATGTTTTGACTCGGGAATAATAATATATAATTTTTATGGCATCCACTATCTGCTGGTCATTTTTTGGTTTGCATGCTTGTAGAAGGTCATTCCCCAGCATTACTGTTACTACTACTCTATGTGAATTGCTGACATTCCAGTCTGCATCAGGGGTGGTAGAACTTTAATTACACAACCTTCTCATGCAGAAAGGAGATCTGTTTGCCAGCTGGTCAGTCTTTATTGCACTGGCCAAATGTCTGGCACTCAAGAATGTTGACTGAATCTCTGGATCACTAGTGGTAAGGCATATGTCGTACCCCTATGCCATTTGACAAACCTCTGTCATTGGTAAGATTGCTGATAAAAAAAGAGGTGGAGGAGGAAAGGGGTAAAAGAACATGTCTGTAGGCAGCACCAACCTTATAAGTAGGTCTGGAATATGTACTCACTGCTTTCAGTTAGGCCCAAAAAAGTCATTAGTAACTGAATGAGAAAGCCAGTGAAAGATGCGAGTACCCTTAGTATCCTTGGGTGCAAATATTATCCTCAAAAGAACAGATGCTCATGATTATACACATTTCAGTCTATAAAATGTCACTTCATGTCCAGAAGACTTAATTTGGTAAGATGGTCCAGTAACAGTCCAGCAGCAATTTTTTTCAAATCTTTCCTGAAAGGGAGGAGTCAAGAATTGGTATAACACCAGAGTTAATGGCTGTATCATCTTTATGTAAGCATTTTGAAATCCTGCCCCCCCCTCCCAAGGCTAATGGGTTAGTACCATGATTCAAACAGATTGAATATGTGGGCAAGTGGCTTAGCAGTAAAGTCCAAACATTTTTTTTCAGCAGCCTTGGTTGTCAGAGTTTGTCCCCTGGGATATTAGGCTATTGAAATACCCCGAGTAGTTTTCACACCCAGGTAGAAGTAATCATAGAAGAATGTGATGAGGTGTCCAGTTTAGCTCTAATATAGAAAGCATGGGATGTTCAAAACAAATACCTTCAGAAAGTTTAATTCAGGTCTTTATGTGCTTTCTTTCTGCCCACTTCTTCTTTCGGCTTCTCCTGTTAGGGGTCGCCACAGCAGATCATCTGTTTCCATTTCTTCCTGTCCTCTGCATCTTGCTCTGTCACATGAACCACCTGCATATCCTCTCCCACCACATCCATAAACCTTATTTTAGGCCTTCCTCTTTTCCTGTTACCTGGCAGCTTCTTCCGTAGCATCTTTTTCCCAATGTACTCTGAATCCACTCCTCAGCTCGTCCAAACCAACGTAATCTTGCCTCTATGGCTTTGTCTCTAAACCTTACAACCTGGGCTGACACTCTAATGTACTTATTCCTAATCCTGTTCACCCTCGTCTCACCCAGTGCAAATCTTAACATCTTTAACTCTGCCACGTCCAGCTCTGACTCATGCCTTTTTGTCAATGCCACGATCTCCAACCCATATAACATAGCTGGTCTCACTACCCTCTTGTAGACCTTCCCTTTCACTCTTACTGGTACTCGTCTGTCACAATTCACTCCTGACACTCTTCTCCACCCACTCCATCCTGCCTCTACTCTCTTCTTCACCTCTCTTCCACACTCAGCATTACGCTGAACTGTTGATAAGTATTTAAACTCATCCACCTTCGCCACCTCTACTCCCTGCATCCTCACCATTCTTCTATCCTCCCTTTCATTCACACACATATATTCTGTCTTAGTCCTGCTGACCTTCATTCCTCTTCTCTCTAGAGCACATCTCCACCTCTCCAGGGTCTCCTCCACCTGTTTCCTACTCTCACTACAGATCACAGTGTCATCTGCAGACATCATAGTCCACGGGGACTCCTGTCTGATCTCGTCTGTCAACCTGTCCATCACCATTGCAAATAAGAAAGGGCTCAGAGCTGATCCTTGATGTAATCCCACCTCCACCTTAAATGCATCCATCACTCCCACCGCAGACCTCAACACTGTCATACTACCCTCGTACATATCCTGTACCACTCTTATATACTTCTCTGACACTTCTGACTTCCTCATACAATACCACAACTCCTCTCTAGGCACCCTGTCATATGCTTTTTCTAAGCCCACAAAGACACAATGCATCTCCTTCTGACATTCTCTGTACTTCTCCATCAACATACTCAGAGCAAACATCGCATCTGTAGTGCTCTTTCCTATGAAACCAGACTGCTGACCAATAATCATCACCTCCCTTCTTAACCTAGCTTCCACTATGTTTTCCCATAACGTCATGCTGTGACTGATCAATGTAATTCCTCTGTAGTTAATACAGCTCTGTACATCACCCTTATTCTTAAAAATTGGTACCAAACACTTTTACTCCACTACTCAATTTAAATTTTCTTCAGGAAACTAAGGGATGGTCTAATTTATTTTTCCTTTAACTAATGTTTACTTCCATTTATCGCTTGTCTATCCAGCCCTGTAGAAATTTCATAGGTAAATATATCTTACTAATTCAGTTAGAATATTGTCTCACACTTATTGCTGCAGTTTCAAAAAGAAATATATCCACCATTCAGTCCATTTCAGATAACATTTGCAGATTCATCACTTTTCACCAAGAAATGAACACCACTGAAAAACCTAAGTGTTAACCTGTGAAACAATGTACTGACCTTCTACTTGTCTCAATTAAACTTAACAGGAATGACACCTTTCCTTCATTAGCTTCCAGACTATTCAGAGGTGCACCAATATACTGTGTTAGACATTTTAACCACTGATGTACTCTCCTCCAAACCCCCAGACTTAAGACTTTTCTGCATAGACCATGTTTTCTCAGCCATTGGTCCCAAACAATGGGCATCTCCCCCTTGTCTTTTTAAAGATTGTTCCTCTTAGCCCATTTTCCTTTTACAAATAAAAGCACATTTCAAGACTGTATGAAATGCTACTGCTATCTTTCTGTTGCTGTACCTTAACCTCTTCAGTCCATTGTTCTGGTACATAACTTACTCTGACTCTACTTTTGGTGTATGTAGTGCATGTACATAGTGTTTGTTTCTAGTCACTCTGTACATGTCATTTATCTATTGCTTTTATATCCTTAAGCCAACTATGGTATTCATAGTTTCATAGTATAGTACTAGGCTATCTGCCCTGGGGCATTTGTAAGCCTAGCCATAGTGATGTGGCTTTTGCCACCCCATGAAATGGTACAAAAAATGTACAGAATCAATTTAGAATACTGTGCCTCTGTATAGTAGTGACACAATGAAGGTCCCCTTATGTAATAGAATTAGTTTACTGTGCCCCTGTCTAGCAGTGACACAGATGTGACCCCTGGGGTAAACTTACGATCTCCCATCCACTCATCAAGATTTCTCTTGAAGAGAGTCAGTGAGGGGCTCTGCCTAATACGAACTGGGATCTTGTTCCAAAGCATGGGAAGCCTCTGAGTTATGAATCTATCCCTCCAGCATGTCCTATTCATACTTGTGCCGAGGTTTAAGTCTTTAGCTCTCGTGGTCCTGATGGATTTGGATTTTTTGAGGTGGAGCATGTCCATCAGATCCTGATTGGACATGGCCTTGTACGTCAGGCAGAGATCACCTCTGAGCAGGCGGTATGCTACTGAATAGAGCTGAAGTTTCTTTAGTCTGGCAGAATAAGACATATGTTGGAGACCCTTGATCCTCTTGGTGAGGTACTTTTGTGGTCTCTCCAGCTGTTGCAAATGCCAGGTGAGGTACTTACCAAATGGGGCATTGTACTCAATCATGGGTCTGATGAGGGAGGAATATAGGGGTACAATGACATCCTTGGATCTGGATGTGAATCCCTTCATGATGAGGTGTGCAAGGTAGAATGTTTTTCTAACCACTTTGGCAACGTGGGTGTCAAATGAGAGGTCGCTGTTGACTTGGGTCCCTAGGTCTCCGATTACTTTTTCCGTACTCAGTGGGTTGCTGTCTATGTGATAATTTGTGGGTACTTTTTTTTTCCCAAAGGAGATGACTATACATTTTTTGGCATTTAGTTTAAGGCCGTAACTCCGGCACCAGTTGTCCGTTTCTGTGAGGCGTTTTTGTAGGATGTGTGTGTCTGCTGGTGTATCGACTATGGCGCCTAGTTTGCAGTCATCTGCGAACTTTGTCAGCCACAGCCCCCCCATGTTTGCTTTAACATCTGAGAAATAAATGCCGAACAAGAGGGGTCCCAGGACAGATCCCTGTGGGACACCACTTGTGACTGGCTTTGAGTCTGACATTGCTCCAGCGATTTTAACTTTATGGGTTCTGTCCTTTAGCCAGTTTGCAACCCATCTAGTGACATAAGGGTTTACTTTTAAGCTGTTGAGCTTATCTATGATGCCGGAGTGGGGTATTGTGTGGAAGGCCTTAGCCAAGTCCAGGTATGCTGTATGGACTGCTTTGCCCTCATCAATGGCTCTAGTGACTGTTTTGAAAAAGTCAACCAGGTTTAAAAGGCAGGATCTGCCCTTTAAAAAGCCGAACTGGGTGGGGTCAAGTGTCTGTAGGTCCCCTATGTCTCTGTTTATGAGTTCCATAATGATTCTTTCCATAGCTTTGCAGACCAGGCTGGTTAAGCTTATGGGGCAGTAGTTTCCAGGGTCTGTAGAGGCACCCCCTTGTGGAGTGGGACCACTGTTGCTGTACGCCAGTGTTCAGGTACATATCCCAAGTAAGGCTAAGGTTAAATAGCATTTTTATGTGTGGGTTTAGCTCCTCTTGGAGTTCACGTAACACGCAACCCGGGATACCGTCAGGTCCCATTGATGCTGTGTTTTTTGCTTTGTTTAGGGTGGTTCTCACTTGGACATCTGAGATGACAGGGAGATTACATTCAGCTGGGATAAGTATTTCTTCTTTTGGGGGTGAAGGAGGGGAGAAATTTGCACTGAACCTGTCAGCCAGAATGTTGGCAATATCTGTGGGTTCAGTGTATTTTTTGTTGTTGTGAACCAACTCTGAGCATATCTGAGGGTTTCCGCCCAGGTTTCTAACATAGCTGAAGAAGGCTTTGTGGTTATCTTTAGTGTCCTTAGCGATTTTTTTCTCAAAGTTGGCCTTGGATGTTTTTATGAGAGAACGTAGTTTTCTGCTAATGTTGATCAGAGATGTCTTCCCTTCATGGGATTTTGCTCTGACGTGCAGTAGCTTCCTTCTTTTGTTATACAATTTGTTTATGGCTGAGATCCACCAGATAGGACGCTTACCTTTGGTGGAGAGGGACTTGGATTTGTTTGGGATTGCATGATCCATGCATTCTTGGAGATGTCCATAGAAAGCATTTGTGAAGGATTCGGCATTGTGGGATGTGGTATCCACTGGCACAGTGGGCTTAAAGGATACCATCTCAGTCTTAAGAAGAGTGAAGTCTGCTTTTGAGAAGTTTTTCACTGTGGTCTTTTGTGCTGGGGGTGGAGGTGGGATATGTATATCCAGGGTGATTAGTTTGTGGTCAGATCTCACTAGTGAGGGGTATACTTCCAGTGTGGAGCATTTTGTCCCCATGTTTGTGATGATCAGGTCTATTATATTATCTCCCCTAGTGGGAGAGGTGACTAGTTGTTCCAGTGCATTTGAATTTATGAATTCCAGGAACCTTTGGGCTAGGGTATTAGGGCTAGAATAATGTACCCAATCTATGTTTGGGTAGTTGAAGTCTCCCAGTATGATGGTATTTTGTGATACATTCATATCCTCCAACGTCTTCAGGAAGGCTGAGTGGGGTTCTTGAGATTGGGAGGGTGGTCTGTAACATGCTACCAGTTGTATAGCAGTTTTGCCTATGGTTAGTTGCACCTGTATGGTCTCTGATGCTTCATGTGTTGCTACTAACCTGGAGGTGTGGGTGTCCTTGATGAATATGGACACTCCCCCTCCCTTTGTGGTTCGGCCCGGGTTTTGGGGCCGAAAAGCATGATACGAGGTATAGCCTGGTAGCGCTGGGGTGCTCTCAGGAGCCTTGACGCGTGCACAGACGTCGATGTTCTCCATGCTGAGGAGTGCATCAAGTGCCTGCATCTTAAGATTTAGACTTCTAGCGTTGAGCAGCATTACCCTTAGTTTTTTTCCATTTTTGTTTTCTAAGGAGGTGGGTTTGTCTTTTGAGCCTTGCCTAAAAAAGGCACTATGGGGGTGGCAAGAGCCTTAGCCAATATCCGGAAGCCCAGTGGTGACAGGTGTAAGCCATCCCTTGCGAAGCAGCGTGGCTTGTCCAACATGTCATCCCAGGCAGACAGACATTGGATCCCCTTAGAATGACACCAGTACTTGAGCCAATTGTTAAAGCTGATCATCTTGTCTTTGTATTGTGATATCATTCTTGGTGAGGGCAAGATGCTGGTCAGGGTCATACCAGCCTGGGCTACATAATCTGAGAGCTCCTCTATGTCTCTTTTCATGTAGTCCAGGGAGGTACGTCTCAGGTCATTCACACCAGCATGGACAATGACGGAGTCATATTTGTACTTGCTTTGGAGTGACTTGAGTGCGTGTGTTATGTGGCGGATCCTAGCTCCCGATAGACAGCTCACAGTCACCTTCTCCTTGTTCAGCCTGGACAGCGGGACATCAGTGTGTCTGACTATAGAGTCACCTATTACTAGTGTATCAGACAAGGTGTTTGGCCTTAAGGGCTGTGATTGGTTGACACACTGATTTATTGAAGTATGTGTTGCATGTGTTTTGTTTTGAGGTGGTGGATTTTTGGATGTCTGCTTTGGGAGCCTCTGTTGTTTTGGTAAGTTTTTTATTAGAGCCTCCGAGTATGTCTTTGTGTTTTTATGTGTTTGGTTTGCAGTTGTGGTAGGTCTATGTGGGATTGGGATTGTTGTGTGTGTGGTTGCCATCTCCTCCTGTCTGGTCATGCCAGCCCTGCGTTGAGAGAGTTCAGCCTCCAGTTTGGCTATATAGTTGCATCTCTCACATGTATTTGTGTTTGTTGGGAGGAGGAGGAGAGGGTTGTCTGTGTACATGAGACAATTGTAGCATTGTCTCAAGATACCCAGATTGACCAGCTGAATTGGAGACTACGCCAGTAATCTACCACTCGACATGCTAGAACAGTATAAGGGAGTGCTGTACCTTTAAGGGAAGTGGATATTCACAGGGGTGGTAAGTAGATGTAGTGCTTTACTTAGTACGAGAGTGCTTACTTAGTATAGAAGTATTGAGAACAAGTGCTAGGCTTATAATATAGTGAGTAGTCTGGTTATACTAAGAGTAGAGCTTCCTTAAGGGAAAATTTGAAGAGCAGACTTGGCGGAGCCAGAAAAAGTTTAACCTTGTTTAACCAAAGCCGTGCAAACGCGGATTTTAAACATTCACAATGTATATAATATATGTATAGACTGCATTGTCTCTCTCTATATACAATGCCATGTATCTATTGCGTTTTTCTCTGGGCTGAGACCAAAGTGGGTCCAGTGGGATCAGTGCTCCACCCCAGTTAACAAATTCAAAATAAATAAAATGAAATCCCTCCAAACTGTCTTTAAGTAGGGCAACATTGCATTTCTGGTTTTGCCAGTGAGTCAGTCGTTTATTTTCAGTTTAAGGCCATTTCCTTTGAACTCTTATTCATTAAAAGGCATTATTTTTCTTGAAAGACCGAGACAAGGAGTGAGTTATAGAGATGGATTGCAGTGTTTTTCTGTACATATTAATTCGGTAAAAGGCATTCATCAACAGAGCATGTTCACAAGCAATAAATAACTTTCTTAAAATAATTTTGCAGCAAAAAGTTTCCATGTCTTGCTTACCATAAAATGAAAGTGAAGCAATGATTGACAGTAGAGGTAGGCAAACTATTCTGTTACCCAGTTACTCAGGATACAATTAAGAAGACAGTAGTTTAACCAGCAACTGTCTTGGATGTAGTTGATTCGCTAATAATTTGTCTATCATCTTGCCAAGCATCCAACAGGTGAAAATGTTTTCACTGCTTCCTTTTCATTTGATGTTTGTCAGCAAGGAGTTTGAAGTTTAGCTTGTTATCCTGGCATTGTTTTCTTTTATCTCCCCAGCCTTTTTGAGTAAAGTTAAATGGAGTACCTAAGCTGAACAGATTTGCAGTTTAGGCTCTATTCTAAGGATCAGTTAAAATATTTAGGGCTTAACTCCTCCAACTTAACAGATCATTTTGGTAACTCTCCACCTCCTGTTTATAGCTCAGGACCATCACTGTAGAAATGTGTTAAAGGGACAATCCCAGAGTTTAAAATTCGGGTCCACACTACAGCTGAAGAAAGTCACACCCACTTTACAACGTCACTTACATTCCCACCCCTGGTGTCCTTTTTCTTTTAACTATCTTGTATGTCCTCAGTTCCAATTATGTTTTGCCTCCCAGTGTCAACTACTCTTTGGTTTTATGGTCCTATAACAGAAGTCTGTATTTTTGCCTCATATTGTTCTTTCACTTTTCATAAAACTGATCGCAAATCACTAAAGAAAGACGCTGGAAAATAAAAACTGCCATTTTCAGTTTCAGATTTCATACCCTTCAGAAAACTGATGCTAATGCAAAACCTGTTTTTCTATCAACTTTCTACGTTTGAAAGAACAATTCAAAAAAAAGTCTAGATTTCTGCATCTAAGAGGCTGAGAGGTATTGTCCTGCTTTTCAGCTACTCCATACATTAACACCGTTCATTGTGGTTCATTTCTATAGTGACCACAATGAGCAGTCATCCTAAAAAGAATACTTTTACTGTCCGGAACAGTTGTACCTCCCACTATGTTAGGCTTTGTCTGGATTTCTTGCCAGCTAAGTGTCTGAAAGGTCTAAGGTTCCTTCCCTGCTTTGCAACTACTCCCTGCGTTAATGTTTTAGTTTTAGACAGATCGTTCATTGCGGTTCATTTCTACAGTAACCACAATGAACGATCGTTGTAAAAAAGAACACTTGTACTGTCCAGAGCAGTTGTACCTGGGGTACAGTACCCCCTTTATTTCATGGTTTGTCCAAATTTCTTGCTCTAACAGGCTGAGAGGCAATTGTTGAGGCATCGTTGCAAAAAGAAAACTTTTACTGTCCAGAGCAGCTGCACCCCTTCTTTATCTTAGGCTTTTGTCTGGATTTCTTGCTCTAAAAGGCTGAAAGATATGGTGATGTTCTTCCCTGGTTTGTACATGAACAACGCATTTTTTTAGAGAGATCGTTCTTTGTGGTTAGTTTCTATGGTAACCACAATGAACGATCTTTGTAAGAGAGAACTTCCTCCAAAAGTTTAAAAAAAAAAGGAACAAGAATAATGTGAGTGCATTGCTTTGTACACTGCTTCCTACATTAACAACTTAGATCTTTAGTACAGCGAGTACAGCGATCGTTCATTGTGGTTAGTTCCTATGGCAAGCACAGTGAAAGATTGTTGCAAAAAGAAAACTTTTACTGTCCAGAGCAGCTGACCCCCGTTATTGTAGGCTTTGTCTGGGTTTCTTGCTCTAAGAGGCTGAAAGGTATGGAGAGGTTTCTCTCCCTGCTTTGTACATGAATAACTTAGATTTTAGCGAGATCGTTCTTTGTGGTTAGTTTATATAGTAACCACAATGAACGATCTTTGTAAGAGAGAACTTCCTCCAAAAGTTAAAAAAAAGGAACAAGAATAATGTGAGTGCATTGCTTTGTACACTGCTTCCTACATTAACAACTTAGATCTTTAGTGCAGTGATCGTTCATTGTGGTTAGTTTCTATGGTAACCACAATGAAGGATCATTGCAAAAAGAAATATTTTACTGTCCTGAGCAACTGCTCCCCTTTATTTTAGGCTTTGTCGGGATTTCTTGCTCTAAGAGACTGAGGGGTATAGTGAGGTTTCTCCCCTGCTTTACAACCACTCCGTACATTAGTATTTTAGCTTTTTGACAGATTGTTCATTGTGGTTCATTTCTATGGCAACCACAATGAACAATCTTTGCATGAAAAAACTTTCTCCCAGAGTTTAAAAAAGTGAACAGGAATAATGTAAGACTTTATCTGCAAATGTGAACAGAGTTAATAAGGCTAATAGTGGTTCAATGGTGTATGGAACTAGTTAGAGATATCCTTGCAATGCAAGATTGAGATTTGTGTAAAGGATAGACTTCAGTTTGAAAAATATTGGGGTGCAGGTTGTATATCGTTTGGATAGGAAAGATGTGGAGGGAGTTTATGTGTATGAGTAGTTTGAGAATTAAATATTAGACCTGTGTATAATTAGGCAGATAGGGCTAATATGCTGGATGTCAGGTATGAAAATTAAGTTTCTAAACTAATAGGTATTTCTGCCTGTACAAATATAAAGGAGAGATAATTATTTGAAGAGATTAGGAAGTATGGGATAGTAACTATGAAAGTGATAATGAAATTTGAATGACACTTTATGAATGACTGGTAACAAAGGGCAAGATTAAAAATAAATAAAAATAAATGATATGGTATGGGAAGATTATCAACAGATGTACAAAAGTGGTGTGCGTTAAGAACAGAGGGGTTATTTTGTTTTACCTGAGAGGTTTAACAAGATGATGAGGATTTTGGAAAAGAGCTGCTGACAAGGGGGCTCTATGGTTAGAACTGAATGAAATAAGGATAGCATTGCACAAGGGAAAGGCATTACAGAAACACATGAAACTAGATTAAGTGGGAAAAATGTGATTCAGGGAGCAAAGGGTATTTTGCAAGGGCCATTTATGTATGCGAGGGTTCTTTGAATCTTGGACAGAATGATAGTTAGATTTCAAACCAAAATGATAAAAGGATGCATATTATACTAAAAATAGGAGGAATAGCAGAAAAGAACAGAAAAATATTAATAAGGAAATGATGCATAATTTGGAGGTAAATAGTGATGAATCTTTTGCGGAAAAAGCATCAGGTAGTTAAGTGGAATGAGTAGAAAGGATATTATACAACACAGATTAATTAAAAAGGAATGAAAAAGAGGTATGTCCTTTTCTGGCAAAGATGGTTAAGGAAGAAAGCAGAGACATGAAAGGAAAGGTCAGAAAATATGGACAAAGCAAAAGATTATAATGGAGGTAATTGAGGAATATTTCGAGGAAGCATATGGTGGAAAAAAGATGGTGAATAAGATAAACAAGGGTGTGAAGGAGATTTTTATTAAATGTGGTGAAAGGCAGGGCTGTCAAATGAGTGGGCTTTTTTCATTGTTACTGAATGTGTTGGCAGGTGAAGTATTTGAGTGTGTGAAGGTTACTGTATATAAGATGAGAGGAAGAACTGAAACTCCTTTGTTTTTGTTTGACACAACTGATATAATAGTAAACACAGGCTGGATGAACAACATTTTGATAGTATTCATAGGATTATAGGAAGTTACTAGGCTAATAGCCTTAGGGTCCTTATAAGCAGAGCCAATTTCTACCCTTATTTCAATGATCAGCACAACTTGCCCTTGTCCAAGAGGGGAAACAAGTGTAACCCCTAGGGTGAGTGTACAGTTACCCATCCGGCCGTCCAGATTGGGTTTGAAGAGGGCCAATGAGGTTCTCTGTTATGTAGAAAGTAGGAGTCCATTCCAAAGGTATGGTAACCTCTGGGAGACAAATTATTCTCTCCAACAGGTTCTCTTACAGGGCAATCCCAGTGTTTAAAATTTGGGTATGAATCTAGGATATCAAAAGTAACACCCACCTTGACAACGCCATGTACTGTACTTTCCACAGTGTTGTTTTACTTAAATTATTTTGAACATCCACTTCCCCAGTCTTGATTTAGTTCCCACTGTGAACAAATCCCTCACCTGAGTTCCTGTCAGCTTTCTGGAAGAAATAAACTGCTTTATCTAACAAACATTTATATTTCTTCACTCTTCATTTGCTCTGTTTCTACTGATCATTTTCTTCAGATAATGGTCACTTTTTCTCGACTTAACAGTTCTACAAAAAAGGGGTCAAAAAGAAAAAAATGTAGGTTGCAGTCAATTAAGTATAGCTGCATAGCTCTAAAACACTATTCCATTAACATGTCTGATTTTCTCATGACATAGCTACAATCCCCCTGAATTTTGTGTAAAAAATGAAGGAGATTACACTTAATTAATTTAAATGCTTATGTCATCATCATTTCTATGTACATTTAATTTTTTTATAGTTATTAGTAAATATTGCCATGTTCTTCTATGAGAACATTTAAATGACCGCAATGTAATCTCCATTTTAACATTAAATTCTAAGAGATCATCGCTATGGCAACAGACAATAAGACGCATTACCAGAACAGTGCTTTCCAGCAAGCCAAAAATAATGAACAGGTCCCATGACATTGAGAATCCTGCAATCTAAACTGATTATTCTATTCACTTTTTAGGCTTTTCAGATTTAATAAACATGACCTATCAGCATTCTCACTCAAAACAGCAGACAGGATACATGGGACCACAGAGTTTGTGAGAAAAGACCTGGAACAGTAAGACCTAACTGTCAAATAAGATAGGAGAGTGGCATTGAATCACAAGAAGTGGTGACAGTTGCATGACAGTCTTCCTATTTTTTCCTAAATTGTATCAAACAGGGGTTGATGAGATTACTGATAGACAGGAACTGTATGATACTATAAGACTGATTACTTCACAATCATTCATCTTCTTTCCAGGCAAGGAATATATTATCATTGCAGACCTGAAGATAGTTATTCTTGCATACATGAAGGTACTCATCAAAGAACTAGACAATAAAGGTTGCAGAACTGATTCAAGTATGATGTCTGTTAGACAAAGCCAAATGGACTACTCCACTTTCAATACTTAACATTTCTAATACTTAATCCTCAATATACCTACTGTTATTACATTTTGCCTGAGTTGTTTCTGAGTCTACTTACATTTTCTGAGTTAAGCACTAATTTACCCATCTCAGTGTACCTCATTTCCCCAGATTAAATAGCAAATATGCCAGATGTTGGGGAAACTGCAATAAATAGTCTTCATACAGAAATGTCAATGTACTTATGAAAGCTGCAAGCTTTTTGCAGATATTACACTGGTTAAAATGAGTCCTGACTCAGGATTGTATCATGCTGCATTCATGAAAGGAATGCACTTTCAGGAATTATTTAACTTTGACTCACACATCAACTCGACTATCAAAACTGTTAACAGAAAACTTGGCTCTCTCTACAGAATAAAATCTTTCCTAACCCCTGAAACCAGAACCACCATTACCCATACCCATCTCATCTCTACCCTCTTGTATGCCTTGCCTATATATACCAATCTTTCTAAAAGTAACCTTACTAAACTGGCAACCTGCTATAACAACATTGCCAGATTTGCCACAGGCTCACCTTTTAGAACCCACCACTGTTCAAATCTTCAACAACTTACCATCACTCATAAGATACTTTATCAGCCCAATAATACTCCTATTCTGTGTACTCTTATCCCCCCTATAGAAATCTTACTACCCTTCACTCAGCAAATAAATTACTGACAACTATCCCGAAATCCACTAATAAAGCAGGTGACTCCCTCTTCTCCAGTTCTGTAGGGAAAATCTGGAACAGGCTTCCCAGCAATCTTCAATTATTGTCATCACTACCACTCCTCAAAATGCAACTAAAACTACTCCTTAAAGCACAATGGCTATGCCCATGCACTAACCCAGACTAAAACTAATTCTTCAGCACTACTTGTCTTTTACAACCTTTTCTGATCTCTCAGCCTCTTTAATGCTTCATTTTTTTCAAGCCTCATTTTGCCTGCAAGCTTCCTTGTAGTACTTACAATTTGTTAACTTTCTCCTTGAGTGTATAACTTTTAAACAAACCTATAGTGAATTTCTATCTGTCTCACTTTGCCTACTCTCCCTTGTCAATTGTCAGCCCCTTAACCTGTATATCTTGTGTCTGCAACTACTGTATTTACTATACAATAAGATGATTCTTAGCATGTTGTTTGTATAATGCTAGCCTATACTAATGTTTGTTTCTCTGTATACACACGTCATGTTGTTTCTATAATGTTAGCCTATACTTTAATTTTTTTTTTTTTTTTTTTGATCTGTTCTATGGTGTCTGTCATTGTGTACTACTGTTATATTACACAGACTGGAACTTTTCTCCCTTGGCCTCTACTGAAAATGGACATGTATCCAGCTAGACTAGCCCGGTCAACAAATGTAAAATAAAAATGAATAAAAAAATATTTCTGCCTCGCTTCTTCTTCTTTTGGCTGTTCCCATTAGGGTTCGCCACAGTGGATCATCTGTTTCTATTTCTTCCTGTCGTCTGCATCTTGCTCTGTCACACCAACCACCTGCATGTCCTCTCTCACCACATCCATAAACCTTATCTTAGGCCTTCCTCTTTTCCTGTTACCTGGTAGCTTCATCCTTAGCATCCTTTTCTCAATATACCCAGCATCTATCTTCAGCACATCTCCAAACCAATACAATCTCACCTCTCTGGCTTTGTCTCCAAACCGTCCAACCTGAGCTCACCCTCTAATATACTTATTCCTAATCCTGCCTACCATCATCACACCCAGTGCAAATCTTAACATCTTTAACTCTGCCACACCCAGCTCTGACTCCTGACTTTTTGTCACTGCCACTGTCTCCAACCCATGTAACATAGCTGGTCTCACTACCCTTTTTTAGACATTCCCTTTCACTCTTACTGGCACTCGTCTGTCACAAAACACTCCTTACACTCTTCTCCACCCACTTCACCCTGCCTGTACTCTCTTCTTCACCTCTGTTCCACACTCGCCATTACTATGAACTGTTGATCCCAAATATTTAAACTCATCCACCTTTGCCAACTCTACTCCCTGGATCCTCACCATTCCTCTATCCTCCCTTTCATTCACACACATTCTGTCTTAGTCCTGCTGACCTTCATTCCTCTCCTCTCTAGAGTATAGCTCCACCTCTCCAGGGTCTCCTCAACCTGTTCCCTACTCTCACTACATATCACAATGTCATCTACAAACATCATAGTCCACGGGGACTCCTGTCTGATCTCGTCTGTCAACCTGTCCATCACCAGTGCAAATAACAAAGGGCTCAGAGATGATCCATGATGTAATCCCACCTCCATCTTAAATGCATCTGTCACTCCGACTGCAGATCTCACCACTGTCACACTACCCTTGTACATATCCTGTACCACTCTTACATACTTCTCTGCCACTCCTGACTTCCTCATACAATACCACAACTCCTCTCTAGGCACCCTGTCATATGCTTTCTCTAAGTCCACACAATGCAACTCCTTCTGACCTTCTCTGTACTTCGCTATCAACACTCTCAGAGCAAACATCGCATCTGTAGTGCTCTTTCTTGACATGAAACCATACTGCTGATCACCAATTATCACCTCCCTTCTTAACCTAGTTTCTACTACTCTTTCCCATCATTTCATGCTGTGACTGATCAATTTTATCCCTCTGTAGTTATTACAGCTCTGCACATAATCCTTATTCTTAAAAATCGGTACCAAAACACTTTTTCTCCACTCCACAGGCATCCTCTCACTTTCCAAGATTTCATTAAACAATCTGGTTAAAAATTCCACTGCCATTTCTCCTAAACACCTCCATGCTTCCACAGGTATGTCATATGGACCAACAGCCTTTCCATTCTTCATCCTCTTCATAGCTATCCTTACTTCCTCCTTGCTAATCCTTTGCACTTCATGATTTACTACCCCCACATCATACAATCTTCTCTCCCTCTCATTCTCTTCGTTCATCAGACCCTCAAAGTACTCTTTACATCTGCTCAACACACTCTCCTCACTTGTGAGTATGTTTCCCTCATTATCTTTTATCACCCTTACCTGCTGCACATCCTTCCTAGCTCTGGCCCTCTGTCTAGCCAGTCGGTACAGGTCCTTTTCTCCCTCCTTAGTGTCCAACCTTTCATACAACTCTCCATACGCCTTATCCTTAGCCTTTGCCACCTCTCTCTTTGCCATGCACCTCATCTCCTTATACTCTTGTCTACTTTCTTCATCTCTCTGACAATCCCACTTCTACTTTGCCAAATTCTCTGTATACTCTCCTGTACTTCCTCATTCCACCACCAGATCTCCTTGTCCTCCTTCCTCTGTCCATATGTCACACCAAGCAGCTTTCATCTTGCTACACTAGAGAATACATTAAATGACTAGGATTTAACCACTTGGAAATGTCGGGGACAAGGCACAGTTCACTGACATTATCTGTGGCAAGCAATTCCTTTCCAGCCAGCTGCCCCAAACAAGCAAGGACTCTGCACTGACAATAAACCATACATTTAATACATCTTTCTTAAATGTCCTGCAGCAATGTCCATTCAATTTTATTCACCCACTGGCTTCGCTTTGAAAGAAGTGCCACTGACTTTCCATATTGTACCTTTCTTGGACCACTGTCATTTCAAATCTCATATCTAATGCAATTATAACAATGAAAATGCACAGTAATGGTTCATAGGTTCATAGGTTCATACTAGGCTATCTGCCCAAGGGCATTTATAAGCTAGCCCATAGTTATGCTGGGCTGCCACCTTTTTAGTTGAATAAAAACTATGCCTATCATAGTCACCACCTGAGAGCGGTATGATGAGACTGAATAAAGCTGAGTCTTTCAGTCGGGCAGCAAGCTGTATTTTCTCTTGATTTAAATTTCCAAATGGTACATGTGTGTTGTTGGGGGCGCTTGACGGGTGGGTGGTTAGAAAATGACAGCCTCTTACTTTAGTCAGGTCAGCATGAAAGGAAACATTAAAAATAACAAAGGAGTGCTACAAAGGACCCTTTTCCTACCATTGGCATTCACATTCAGTTGTATGCTTTGGGTTTATCTAGCAAGACATTAATGCCCCACTTCCCCCCTTATGATGACATACTGAGTAAGCCCCTCTTAAGTCTGCAGGAAAAGCCCTTGACATGCATCAGTCCAGGTCAGTGTGTTTTAATATCTGCTTTTAAGAGCTGCTTCATTGTCCGCAGTAGCAATGCAGCATCCTTTCTCTTACTTATAAGGATCAGTGACTGCTTTCCAGATGGAACAAAGAAGCGGATGGCAAACTAGAATCAGTTGGGCTATATTAATTACTTTTCAAAAAAAAAAAAAATATATATATATATATATATATATATATATATATATATATATATATATATATATTGTGTTCCCTTTTGTCAAAATACCTAGAAAAATGTAATAAAGTACCTTTAATAACAATAAGGCATGACAGTGTTCTCATGCACATTTAACAATTTACATGAAAGATGAAAAACAATTTATCTGCACCTATAAAATTTCTCTCTGTGTGGGGTTTGCATATCATGAAAACAAGGATGGTTTAAATGTTATGAATCACAATCACACACACACACACACACACACACACACACACACACACACACACACACACACACACACACACTCACTTTCTTCTGATCTAACGCAGCCTGAGCCTTGCTAACTGCTCACTATCACAACCTGCAGCGCTCATGTTATCACATGTGCATCAATGTGTCCGGCATAGCTGTGTTCTGTAATGTCACTGCAGAGCCCAAGCTCTTTCCGATGTTATCTTACCAACTTGGCACATGGAAAAGAAGTCACTTGTTTAAATTTTGTCTAGAACTGGAGCCATTGCCTTAAAATAGTTCCATTTATAACATATAAACATAGTGTGTATATTATTAAATTTCAATTATGCATGTACATTCCCAAATAAATGGAAGCGACAATGAACTTCAAGGTGTTGAAGTTGTCATTATTTAACCTTTTGGGATGAGACAGAAAAAGAGGAAGGAAGGGTTACTGATGTCTAGCTTTTAGCTTGGCTGCGTTTGTCCCTAATGTCTTAGTACAGTTAAGAAACTTGACAGGAGATGGACGTTAGCTTGGACAGCTGACTTGTAGGACTGATGGACCTTACTTAGTTGGCTTCATGGACACTAAAGTCTAATACTTAATAATAGTCTGTGTTGGGGGGGGGGTCTCATTCCCTTGGCAGTTGGCACCATGATTTTTTTTTTTCTCTTTGTAGTACCAGGTATGGTATAAGTAAAGTTGCTTTATGTTGTCTTCCCTATACGTGCTTGTGTTTCTACTACCTGTGGCATGCATCTTGCTAGCAAAAACTGGAAGCGTTGATTCTGTTAGATGTAGGGTGTTTGTAATTTGTGTGTCTGTAGTGGAATGGGAACACAACACGTGTCTTCATACCTCTCAACCTCAGAGGAAGAAATGTGGACAAAGCCATAAATAATGGGGGGGACAAAGGCCCAAAAATAGTGAAAATTTCTAAATGTTCCTCTTATAAACTTAGAAAATTGATAGAATAACAGGTATTTCATTAGGCTGAAATTTCTGAAGGGTATGAAACTCAAATGTCTGTCATTATATTCTGTCTTCCATCTTTAATCATTTGCCAATAATTTGCCAAAGTATGATTAAAGTTCATGAAATTAGTATTGTTTCAATCAAACCAGCAGTGCTCTTCACAATTCGTATGTGGTTACATGTATTGGTAACATCTAAATGTGATTCTAGATTCTTTTTATAAGACCCCTTGCTCCTACTACTATTGCCACAGTCTGGGTATCTTTCTTACACATTGCTCTCGTTTCTGCCTGCGAATCCTGATATTTTATGACTTTGTGTCTCACTGTATGCAAGACACTGTAGTCACTGGGTGTAGCAATTTCAATGATCAATGCTACTTTTGTCTTCTTTTCTTGGACCACTATATCTGGTTTTCTAGCATCTATCTTTTGAACTGCTGGTAATGGGTGATCCCGTGTGATGTAAACTTCATCATTTTCTGTGATGCTTTGTGGCTCATGTTTCCAGTGTTTTTCAGCCACTTCAGTACCATAATGTTTGCACAATCCCCAGTACAACAGTCTTACCACATTATTATGCCTTTCAGTATACAGTCCTTCTGCCATTGGTATGTCACAACCAGCAACAAGGTGTGCAACTGTTTCCAATTCTGTTTTACAAAACCTGCATTTGTCTGCTTCTCCCACATGCTCAATGGACTTTGTAAACCAACGTGCATGTAGTCCACTATCTAGGGCTGAAAATATTAACCTTTCATCTATTGGTTTGAATTAACCTCTCTTTAACCATCCCTGTGTTCAATACTGATCAACATAAGGTTCTTCCAGAAGTTTTCTATACTTGCAATTATATTTATGCATTTTCCACATTTCTTGCCGTCTCATCTGATCCTTCAACCTTATATTCTTTCTTTCGTTTTTTGGCACATTCAGTTGCTGCCTTTTATCTACTTCTGGTTTGATTTAGATTCCTGCTTGACATCGATATGCTTCTGCTACACTAAGCAGGGAAGACATCTTAGATTTATTCTCCTTGTGTTTCAAAACTTTTATTACATTTGGGTATTGTGAGGTCAGCAGATATGTGTGGAGTCCCACACCTGCAGATCTATACATGTAATCAATTTCAAGGAGGCCCATCCCTCCTTTGGAACAAGGAATATATAATCTTGGTATGCACTGATTTTTATAAATTAATTGGTGAGCATGAAGCATCCTTTTTTTTTTTCCTGTCTAATCTATCCAACACATTTTGGGGCTAGTCAGTGACTCCAAAATTATATGTTAGGACAGGAAGAGCAAATTGATTTATAACTTGGATTTTGTTCCTGGATGTCTTTTCTTGGACCACTATATCTGGTTTTCTAGCATCTATCTTTTGAACTGCTGGTAATGGGTGATCTAAAATATTCCTTACTAAGGTTTATTTAATATTTGTTCATGTTTTATTGCTGATCCTTCATCAATTCACAAATATTTATAGAATTCCTCTTGCTCAATTTCTTTTATGTCACATTCTGGTCCCAAACTGATTTTTTCTTGGTGCTCCAGTATTCTTACGTTAAAGATTGCTTTTGCACACTCATCAAGAGCAAATAACATTCTTACATCATCTGAAAAAGTTTTGACAACTTGCAGTTGTGCTTTCAGTTCCTCATCTGATGAGATATACAGTTTTAAATCATTGACAAAGAGAAGATGAGAAGTCTTTACACTTTGTTGTTTTCTAGGAGCCAAATTATAGTCATGACCGAATCTGTTAAGAAGACAGCTTAATGGGTTAAGGGCAAGAGAGAATAGCAGATGTGACAGGGAGTCACCCTGGAATATCCTCCTTTGGATTTTTATCCCTGCAATAATAATTTGCCCTTTATCATCACTTAATTGCAAAGTGGTCTTCCACTGTTTCATGGTCACTGTAATGTAGCTGATCAGTGTAGAATGTATCTTAGATATTTTTAAGCAATCTTTTATCCATGAATGTGGAATACTATCAAATGCCTTTTTATCGTCAATCCATGCCATACTTATATTCGGGTCTATATCATTTCATTGAAAACTCATTTCATCGAAGCTTAATTTATTGACACATATTCACTGAAAGCTCACTTCACTGAAAACCCAATTCACTGAAAGCTCACTTCACTGAAAACCCATTTCACTGAAACTCATTTTGTTGAAAGGTATATATGGCCTTTTCATCACTGTTGTGCGATCCTGGACTTAGTATATAAAGTAAGGGGGGTGGGAGCACAGCACCCCACATTTGGGGGTGTGGGGGCATAGCCCCACACATATTGTAAATATTTTAAAGCATATAGATGGATACTTACAAGTGTAATGCATAAATTCTTCCAGAAGACAACATATAACCAATTTATGTGGAGGGCTTCGCCCCACAACCCCCCTTACTTTATATACTAACTCCAGGATCGCAGAACAGTGGGGAAAAGGCCATATATACCTTTCAACAAAATGAGTTTCAGTGAAATGGGTTTTCAGTGAAGTGAGCTTTCAGTGAATTGGGTTTTCAGTGAAGTGAGCTTTCAGTGAATATGTGTCAATGAAATGAGTTTTCAATGAAATGATATAGACCCTTATATTCTTCCCATTTTTATAGTTCTCCATTATGACTTTATTAAACAACAAATGATCCCTTGTTCCATATGACTTTCTTTTATTGCCCTTTTGTTTTACTGCCATGTTTGAGTTTTCTTCTAAATGACTATAAACTCTATCTGCATCAATTCCATTGTATAGTTTATACACTGTCGGAAGGCAAGTTACTGATCTATAAATTTTAGGGTAGCTTGCAGGTTCATTCTTAAGAAGGAGAATTGTTTTTCCTGTTGTTAGCCAGGTAGGTGTCTGTTCAGGGTGCGCTTATAAATAGTTCTTAGTCATGGCTAAATCTTCTTGCAAATATGTTAATACTTTTAACCAGAATTTAAGTACTGCATCTGGGCCTTGTGTTTTCCAATTAGAGTCTTTTCTTAACTTTGTTTCAATCTCTCTAGCTGTTACTTCATCCCACTGCATATCCTGTACCTTTGAACTTCTTATACTTTCATAGAATCATGGAAAGTTACTAGGCTATTGGCCCTGAGGCCCTTACAAGCCTAGCCAAGAATTTAGCCCATGTTCCAACAAATCAGCACCCTATGCCACTGTCCAGCAGGGACATAGGTGGAATCCCAGAGGTGTATTTTCTGTTCCCCATCCAGTTATCCAGGTTGCGCTTAAAAAACTTTCTTTTACTTCTTCTATCCATTTAGCATCTTTGTTATGTTCCATAGGATCTTTATAAATTCTTCTCCAAAATGTATCTATCTCTTACTTTTTGGGTGGTCTTTCAATTTCTTTTACCCTGTTTCCCAATTCTCTATAAAAACCTTTTTTGGGTCACCAATAA
This sequence comes from Protopterus annectens, assembly GCF_019279795.1. Lineage (NCBI taxonomy): Eukaryota > Metazoa > Chordata > Ceratodontiformes > Protopteridae > Protopterus > Protopterus annectens. Next base: position 1,625,038,234 of record NC_056735.1, on the reverse strand, counting down.
GTTGCTTATTTTGTACTTCTCTGTTATATTTTTCTGTGTATCTACTAAGTTTTTCTGCCTGTGCTGATATTTATAGTTTATTATTTATGATGGTGCTTGATAGATCCTGATCTGTTATAATACTGTGCATTGCTTTTATCACTATCTTTCTGAGTATTTTTGTTGATCTGTTCCCTCTTCTATATTCCTCTAACAATGACACTCCCTGTCTTAACTGCTTTGCAGTTTTCTCTGTTCGATACTTCCATGATGGTATTCGATTTCTCCCCTTCCTTTCCCTTACTACTCTGTATTCTTGTGTTATAATTTAATCTGTTATTAATTTAGCTGCACAGTAGTATAGCCTGTTTATTTCTGTTATATCAAATGGATCTCTATGGATAGTCCTAATAGTGATAGTGATAGTCCTAATTACTGTGTTCATTTGTTCTGTCAGACTTCTGACTTTTTGTGTTTTATTGATCTTAAATATCAGTCTTAAATATCAATATCAATAACCACATCGCCACAACAGTCAGAAAATCCTTCTATGTGGCACACCTCATCACTAAGGGCTTTTCATCCAGAAAAAAGAAGATCATTGTCCCACTGTACTCATCCCTCATTAGACCCATTATAAAATACAACGCCCATTTGGTATGTACCTCTCAAGACATCTGCAACAACTGTAAAGGCCACAGAAATACCTCACTAAAATAATCACAGGCCTAAAGCAGATGCCCTATGCTGACCACCTTAAAAAACTCCAGCTATACTCTGTTGCATATCGTCTACTCCGAGGCGATCTCTGTTTAACATACAAGGCCATGTCAAAACTAGAGCTGTTGGACATGCTACACTTAAAGAAATCCCATTCCCTCAGAGCCACATGCTCCAGGCAGCTATATCTTGTCATCACAATAAACAAAACATGCTGGAGGGATAGGTTCCTGACCCAGCGACTCCCCAGACTCTGGAATAGACTGCCCATACATGTCAAGCAGAGTGCCTCTTTGGCCCTCTTCAAAAGGAACCTTGATGATTAGATGGGAGAAAGGAAATTCACCCCGGGGATCACGTCAATCACCCTGCTAGACAGGGGTCCAGGGAAGTAAATAGTGTGGGAAGAAATAGACAGGGAATTGTTATGGCTAGGCTTGTATAGGCCCTAGGGTCGATAGCCTAGTACCAACCTATGAACCTATCTGTCTATCTCTATTAAATCAAGCAACTCTTCTTTTAGCTCATTTTCCTCTAAGGTATGGGCACATTTTTTTGTTTTCCATTTCCTGTGTGCATTCTACAGAAAATTTTATAGTATCTTCCTGTGGCACATTCTCTTCAATTTCATCCTGTGCCATCCGTTGCTCTGTCATATGGGTACTCCTTGCCTATCACTCCTCAATATTGACTGTGTCAGAGTTTCCACAATTTCCTCTTCCTTTCCTTGCTGTCCAACTTCGAGTTAATATTTATACTGGTTTCCTGTGGAAGGCACCAAAATATCTTCATATGGTACCTGATCAATTGCTTCCCATTCCACTGGTTTCCTTAATTTGGATGTCCACTGCTATATCCTGTTGTGGTGCTTCCTGTATTAGATTTTCTACACTGAATCCTTCACTTTGCAGTTACTCCATAACCTCAGTTTCTATTTCTTTAACTTCTCCATTACTAATCTCCTTTTCTACTTTTCCTGTTTGTCTTGTTATTTTTTTTTGTATTGTAAAGTTTTCCATGTCTGGATTATTTTGCCTGTATTTATCTTCAAATATCTTTGGTGTTGCTCTTTTTGATGTATTGATTAGTTTTGATTTTTCCTTTGCATAGATATTAGACCATATTAAATCTCTTTTTCTTTCCCATGTCCATATTTCTTCTTCAGACGTCTCCTGATCTTCCTGTTTCTCCTCACTTTGGGGACTTGTTCCATCATGCTGTGATGTAACCTGTGTTAGACCTTCTACACCAAATCCTTCACTTCGCAGGCAGTCCATAACTTCAACTTCTATTTTTTCAACGTCTACTTTACTAATCTTCTTTTCTACATTCCCTCTTTGTGATTTTTTTTTATTATTGTGAAATTTTCCATATCTGGATGCCATTGCCAGTATTTCTCTTTGAATATCTTTGTGGCTGCCTTCTTTCTATTGATTAATTTGGCTTTCATCTTTAAATAAATATTATATCATATCAAATCTCTCTTTCGATCCCATGTCAATATCTCTTTTTTATACTTTTCAAAATATTCATCCCTGGTTTGGCACCTATGTCTCTAATGGACACAGGTAACCTGTAAATGGTTCATCTCCCAGGCCCATGCTTACACTTATCAAGAGTATCAGAACTTGTTAGAGATTTGGGATGCATGGCTAGGCTTAAAAAGGCCCCTGCAGTCATTAGCCTAGTTAAACACCTATGAACCTATAACAATCTCTAGGTTTTGTTGTTATTTTCACACTTCCACAGATGCTTCTTTTTCTAAATGGATAAAAGTTTATTGGTCTATATACTGTTTTTTCACAAATCTGTTGTATTAATGAACACAAATTATAATTTGATGCTTCTGACAGTTTTTGTGGAAGTTCCATGTAGTGGCTATTAATGAGTTTCACGATTGTCTCATATGTAGGTAAAACTTGAAACAATGTCTGTTCCATCCATCCATCAATCTACAACCTCTTTTTCCCATTTTTATGCATGGAGTTGGGGTGTTACTTTGACACTAAGGTGCAGTGGTCAGGGGCATCATACATTTGAGGTGCCCTCCTTATGCTGAGACTCGCTTCAATTCTCCTTGTTCATCTTTGGTGGTTGTCTGTGAGATTAAAAGTCATATAAACAAAGTAGTGTTACTTAATTTCTTTAATGTTGTGAGCAGAATTGCTCCTAACAGTAAAATATAGTCTTTGTAAACACCAATATCAAAAGAAATATGGAAATCATCAGCCACTGCCTAAGGTCCCTCTGTAAGGTTGATTAGTTATTATTGTTAAATCATACATTTGTGTGAGGTGCAGACAAGTGAAGAAAGAATATTTTATTAAGCCTTTACTTAACACAGATTACAGCATGACTTGCCATGTATTATACAGCCCTCATAATACTCATTTTGCATAGTTGTAAGATATGGGGAGTAGCAAGACTATGCATACTATCACTGAATATGCAAATCTGCAGGGTAACCACTATACTAAGAAATTATAACATTACTTATGACCATTTTCACAAAGATCAAGTTTTATGTAGGCTTAAAATAGCCTTCTCTGACAAGCATGCTCACACGAGGATTATCAAACTTCTCTCTATCAATTTCTAATGTCTTGATCATACCTATATCTCTCTTTGTTTCAATACTCTATGCACTGAAATCAAGTACAAACCCTCATGATGTATTAAATGTTCTTGCTATAATTTCTGTTGTTTAACTCATGTGAAACTATTACTGTTGTAAATGTTCTTGCTATAATCCTGTAAAACTATTAATGTATAAGGGTTATGTATAAAATCAATGTTTTTAAAACGAGGCTACTATAATATATAATATATACTGTATACTAATGACTATGTACTGTATGGCATTGGAGCTTTTCTCCCCGGACCTCCACTGAAAAAGGACACATGTCCAGATGGATTTTCCTGGTTAACAAATGTAAAATAAAATAAATAAAATGGAAGTATGTAACAGTCATCCTCTATTCTAAGACAAGCTGACTCCCAGTCACATGATCATTCCTGATCCATCACATGACAACAGTAGGATTTGAGCTACCATCACAATCCCTGGCTTTTTGCCACAGTATATTTTAGATATAGGCCAAAAGGCTGTTTTAAGGATAAAATATAATGTCTTGAAATAAAATCAATCAAATTCTGTTCCTCAAAATTGCATTTTGACATCTCAAAAAACCCAAGAATAAAACACTGTTTTGTATGTCTTCAGGACTTGTGTTTATTGCCTGATATGAAGCAAATTATACTATCTTTGTTTGTAATGTTCTTTATCCATACTCTGGTTTTCTTTCTCATGTTAAATTATTTTTACCTGTGAAATGGGATGAGCAAAGACATGATTTTATTTTAAACTCTTATTTCAAGGAAGACATGCAGACCTATGAAATAAACAAGATGTGTTATTTCCATAAATTGGATCATCTATGAAGCAGATTTAGTAACAGAAAATTATCTTAGCTTCTCTTTGTGGACACAGATTCTTCTTTTTTTTGGTTTATCAGTAACTAACCATTGTTTTAGATCTGAAAACCCACACGTGCAGTTTTACTTAACAAGCAGATGTGTAGTTTCTTCCTTTCAAGCCTATCCATTTTAGTTCGTATGTGCAGCACCATTCTTTCATATTTAGTTGGCTTTCAGATGTCATACACCTGCTCTGTTCTTTCTGATATAAATTCAACCCATCTGAAATCTGAAGTTGATTTGACCCGCAGCATCCTGTTCACATATTTTCTTTAGAAATATACTCCTCTAGTTTTTGATTGCCTTCTAGCTTATGTTTAATTTAAACTTTCACTATCTGGCTTTGCACGACTAGCATGCATTTGTAGGATTAGTGTGATTTGTATGAAACAGCTTGGAATACTTAAATGTCTCACCACATTTTGCATGAATTAGAGTGATACAAAATCATTGTTGTCATTTTTTTAATAACCGTCATCTCACGTGCACACAGAATATGCTGTAACTGTTGAGTGGAGATGGAGCCTGTCTGTTGAAAATAACTGACCTGTTTAGTGTGTGCTCAGTTTATGCAGTGGCTGTCTGGCTTTGTAGGTCTAGTGTGCATTTATAGGATTGCTACAATTTATGTTAAGCAACATGAACTAGCTTAGTATGTGGGTACTGTTTCCATCAAGAAAAAAATACAATACACTGCCATTATTTTAGTTATAACTACTGGGTAGGGGTGGAAGCTATCTGTAGAAGTAAGTGATCTGTTTTTACTCTTATCAAAAAAGCTTAAAAAAATACTATCTGGCTTTGCAAGAATTCTGTGCATTTGCAAGACTAACACAATTTATGACAACCAACTTGGAAGTCTAATGTGTGGCTACTGTTTTTATGGAAGTTCACAGATGTAAGTACAATACATGGTCATATAATTTTTTTTTTAATCAGAAATGTGTAATACACAAAAAGAAGTAGCTATGAATGATGACTGAGAGTTGGAGCTGTATGTTGAAAGTAACTGTCCTGCTTTTCTTTGCTCAATTAAACCATTTGGCTTTCAGGACAAGTGTGGATTTGTTTGAAGGCAACTCGACTACTTAACTATACATCTGAGATCTGCACTGACAAAGTAGCTGTCATTGCTGGGGCAGTCTGCAGTGGAGAATGACTTAGGCTGCTAAGTCTAAAGTCCTACTGTTGCTTGTGCATTATTCTGGATTTGCAGGACTAATGCCAAATGTGTTGATGCATCTTGGAATACTTGTAGATCAAAGTTGAACTGCGTTACATGGCCATCCTCTTCTGTCACAATCAGCTGTCTGAATTATACATGGAAGTGCCTCTCACTGCCTGGCAAACGTGGAGTCTGTCTGGATGAAAGTAAATGACTCTCTTTTAAGCTGCTCAGTTTAAATTATCTTTTAAAAGAATATGGTATAACCTGCATCGCAAAACAACTAGACCTTCAGAGTTTCTGGGGACATGGTAACCCCCACACTCAAATGTAGTGTAAGCAGATTTGGGCACAGGCTTACTACTGACCTCTGTCCTTAGCCCATCAGGTCTAAAACTGGCCCCTCTCAGAAGTGTGAACAGTAGGTCACTGAGTTTGTGTGGGGGGCTATGGACAATGCCCTTATTTCCTTACAACTTAATAGTCTCAGTAGCTCAACAGGTAGTACACCTGCCTTTGGTATTTGATGATCAGAAGGGTATGGGTTCTATTCCCACACCTGGTAATTGAGTTCATTTTCCAGTACTACAGTGCAATGCAGCATGGAGGGGGGGGGGTTGCTGCACTCAATTGTGTGCCATCCTGTGGATGAGTGTGGTCCTGTTCAGATGAGATGTTAAATGGGGACCCATCTGCTTGAACTGGTTGTAGCTTAGGTGGATGTAAAATATACCATGGCACTTATCAAAATAAAAAGTAGAGGAACCCATCCACTTATGTAGCGCTGATGAGGTCAATAAAAAGGCAGACACATGCATGTCCTCAACTAGTGATGTTTGGCTTTATTGACCAAAATCTATTTCAGCATGCATGGTTAAGCATAAAAGGGCCCTTACAGTCATTAGCCTAGAACTCACCTATGATCATATGGAAGTACTTTGGTTCCCTGGCCAAATTTCCTGCACTTAGTGTGAAGACCACCTCAGGTTTCCTCTGAAAAGAGGCCATTGTCCTAGTGGGACTAACCTGGTAACTTACCAAAAGGTAAATAAATTCATACATTTTCTTCCCAGACCTCAAAGGTGTGTACAAGTCACTATGGCTCATATTGGTCTGCATACAGTGCGGTCATTATTTATTTTGCTTTCCGCAAAAATTTCATAGGTGTGCATATAATGTCTCTGCAGCTTGTGTAGGAGCAGTGTACTGTCTTTGAGTAACTAGTTGGAAACATTACTTTGATCATTGTTTTCCACTTTCCTCACAATTAAACATCAGATGTGTATACAGGTAGCTGTCTAGTGGGAGTGCAAGGAAGCATGCTCTTTATATATATTGCCGTACTTACCTCCCATATCAACAAGATGTTGAAATATGTTACATCCTGTTTGTTCAGTTTCATTCCTGTTTGATGGGAAGGTACACAGATGGTGGCTATCTTTTGGGTATGGGAATGAGGAAACATGCAGTGTGTATGTATGTGTGTTTATGTGTGTGTGTGTGTGTGTGTGTGTGTGTGTGTGTGTGTATATATATATATATATATATATATATATATATATATATATATATATATATAATGTGTGTGTGTATGTAGATTTTATATATATATATATATATATATATATATATATATATATATATATATATATAAAATATGGAACTTGAAATATATATGACTGTGGACATTTTGTAAAAGGCTATACTGTGGTTATTAAGGTTATCACTATTTAGGTGTTACTGTGTTGTGCAGTAGTTTGCTAACACTGCTTAATTGTTGTGGACAGACTATTTATTTCATGGTACAAACCTTTGTAATTTAGGTGACTCTGGAATGCAGAGCAGTATTGACCAATTATTTTGCATGCATGCTTTTACTCAGCCACTAGGTCTCGGCTGCAGTAGTCAGTAGGTGTGTGATTGTGACTGTTTAGGGTTAGGTTAGTGGACAAATTTACTGTGTGTGTGTGTGTGTGTGTGTGTGTGTGTGTGTGTGTGTGTGTGTGTGTGTGTGTGTGTGTGTGTGCACATGCAAATGTGCAATGAGAGTCATGACTATCTTCTGTAGTGGTAGTGTTATGGCAACTGCTTTTTTTTTTGTTGAAGACACAGGCTAGCATTATGGACAGGTTATCATGTGTTACTACTGTAGCACGCAAGTAGGCTTTGCTGGTTACAGTGGATCCAAGAATCTAAAAACTCTTATACATCCATAAACCAAATAGCTCAGATAATATTAGGACCACAGATGTACATCCACTCCCAGTCTCCCACAAATAAATGCACATGATGGAAGTATAGATTTACAACACAGTGCTTACCCACCTCTGTAGAACAAATTAACTCTCCCAGTTTAACAGTGTGACACACTTTCTGCCTTTAAAAAGGATAACTATTTGGGTATTCATAAATTCATCATGCCTGGCCCTTCTTGAAAAGGGAGGCCTGGGAAAGCTAAAACGTCCGTGCAGATCAATTGAGTTGCATCTCCTATGAACCTTTGACATATGACTAAGTCACAGCCTTCTATGGAAGCAGAGTTAGTGGGGATAACATGCTTGGTCCTGCTTTCCTGGTGACTGTTGGGTAATAAGAATGGAGCTGCATTATGTGGAAGTGGAGAAGGAGTCTTGTCTGCACTGAAGGCTGGATCTTTTACATTGTGTCAAGACTTGTACAAAAGGTATATGCATGATATTTTTACAGACAGTGTGTGCACTGGTGAGTGCATTGCAAGACCATAACATGTTTATATGACTACAACGAAAAAGGTATATAAGTAAAAATAATGTCATGTACTTTTTTGTTTTGTGTTTCAGGCTTTCTTCAGACTTAACCCAACTCATACATTTAGAGGTTTTGCATCTTCCAGGGGAAGCACCTCTTTAAAATAAATATGTTTCCTCTCATGCCAACCTTGTTCAACTCTTCTCATAAATAAGTTCAACGAAAGTCAGGGTAACCACAAATATCAGCTGTCCAAGAGATTTGTGGTTCCCCTGACTTTCACTGAACTTATTTTTTCACATCTGTTCCAACTGTGTTACAAGCCTATAAATTGGTCTCTTACAAATGTATTCATAGCCTTAAAAGACATGGTTACAACCTCTGTAAAACTCCTCAATTTTACAACCCAGTACTTTTTACCTTATTAATTGATGGAGACATCCACCCCAATCCTGGCCCTAACCCACCCACACAATCCTCTAATTGCCACATATTCAAACCAAATCCAACACCTTTAACCAAACCCCCAAAATCTTTGTCAATTGCCCATCTTAATATTCGCAGCATTTGTAACAAAATACCTCTAATTCATGCTCTTCTAGATGTTCAACAGTTTGATATTCTCTGTCTCACCGAAACATGGCTAAAACCTACAATAAAGGATAATGAAATTATCCCCCCAGGCTACAACATCCTTAGACAAGACCGCTTAAACAAAAAAGGTGGCGGGGTTATAGTCCTCTATAAAACCGAACTACAAATGAGTAAGATAAATCTTTACCCTATATCTGACAGCAATGTTGAAATAATTATTTCAAAACTTCAGCTCAACCCTCACAAAACAATCAATATTATCTGTACCTATCTTCCCCCTGGAAAGAATCCTACTGTATTAGAAAACCTACTTAATTGGCTTGCACTAAATCTCCTACAAGAAACAATACTTTTAGGAGACTTTAATATTGACTGGAACAAATGTAAAAATTCCAACCCAACTACCCTCATTAACCTACATGGCTTCTCACAAATCATTAACTCCCCAACAAGAATAAACAAACTTAATAACAAAGAAACTATACTTGACTGGATATTAATAAATAGTCCACAACAACAATACTCATCAGGAACTCTCCCTGATGACCTTAGTGACCATTCTCTAACATATATTATCAGGCACAAAACAAATGTTACTATCCCTATCAAAGTCACAACATCCCGCAGCAAAAAATCTTTTGACCCCAATCAGTTTCAAAATGAACTTATGCAAGTTAATTGGTCACCTCTGAAATCACTCCCTATAGATGAAGCTGTTAGTTACTTTAATAATACCTTTCTAGATATCCTTGAACATCATGCCCCAATGCGTTCTATACGCATGAAAACCAAAACTGCCCAGTGGCTCTCAAATGATACTAAAAAACTAATCCTTAGCAGGAACAAGGCCTGGGCTAAATGGCGTACCACAAAAAGCATAACTGATCACCTTACTTTTAGACAGCAAAGAAATGTAACAAAAAAAGCCATCCTACAAGATAAAAAGACCTATTATACACAGCTTCAACAATCCTCCCTTCACCAACCAAAAAAATTTTGGTCTTCTATTAACAAGCTCTTATCCCCTGGCAAAGTTGCCACACCAAATCCTCTAGGCTCTAACCCTGACGACCCACTACAAACAGCTAATGCCTTTAATACCTTCCTTACTTCAGCCATATTAAAACTAGCTAACCAACAAAACCCTGATACCTCAAAACTATTTACCCAAACCACCTCTCTCCCTCCATTTCACCTAAACTCTCCA